>NW_028278146.1:844642-1013571 GCF_059751315.1 Micrasema longulum | reverse complement strand
ATCTTATGTTATTTTAGTCCGAGTACCTACCTAAATTATGTATACCTATACTACGTACACACGTAGGTACTTTATTATTATTGTGGATAATTTATAAATCGCCATTTTTGTGAAAATCACCTCCTTCGTTTCTCTCTATTAATTTCGCACTAAATACATTTGGGATTGTTCGGTTACGGTTACAGCATGAGAAAGTGTTTATTTGAAAACTTCCCATCACTTATTGTTTGTTCGAAATATATCCTTATGAGTATTTTGTTTTTAATTAAAAACGTGTAGAATTTCTGCGAATAGTGCTTGTTGATGCAGGGAGCTCCTGCCCCAGTCGGAGGTGGCAGAGTAAAAATGACATTGTGCTTCGATGTGTATTTATTACATCTTAAATGATATACATAATCGGTAATGGAGTGCGAGAGTTACTGACTGAACTGAGTGTTTAACTTATTGCACCTAAGGGTGCTACTGCTTATATAGTTGTCCATAATGTTCTCTTTACTTCCTAGTGGGAAATTGAGATTCTATTTCCCTGACTGTCAGTAATTTGATATCCGCGTTTGTCAGTAATTTGGCATTAGTAATTTGGATGTTTTGATTATTTATTGTTTGTATACAGGAAATGTATGATTAATCTCATGCACTGTCCTAAACACGATAGTACGTCAGATGACAGTGGGCATTGGTTTCCGGGTGAGTCCCACAAACATGATAAAGATTTGTTTGTATTACCCAGGACCCCGTCATTTAGGGACATGTATATTACAACATTTATTCATCATCATTTCCCCTTCTGCACCTAATGGTGCATAGGGCGCTGCATTGATACACCAATCGCAGCGTATCTTGATCATTTTTGTTACATGAAGGTAAGATGATCAGTCTTACGCTTCAGGCACCAGTCCAGGGACTATGAAATATTCTAGTGTAAAAACATTTATTAGTAATGATGTATTTACACTTTTACAGTAAACAATAATTATGTACCGACTAAAAACAATAAAAATGATAGGTAATATTAGTCAAACATTTTTTCAAACCGACAATTTTTAATTCAAACGTAAAAAGTATATAAAAATGTCATGTTATTTACTTTGTTTCAATCGATTTTTACATTTTTAAATATTTTTTTCTTCATGTACTACGAATGTTTTTTCATTGTATGTTTTTGTATATGTTGATATGCCACGTATTTTTGAATGATGTTTTTTTCCGCATAGTACATATGGTGGTATGTATATTGTTTAAGTGTTAAACATATATTATTCGTCCCAACTCAACACAGGACTTTGTTTCCACGGAGTTATGATTTGTGTCTCAATAAATGTTACATAAATATATTGTGATTAAAATAAACAGAAATGAATAAAATTTATCCATATATTTATTATATTCATAAGTCTTGTTCTTGTCCTTGAAATTGGTACTTTAAATGGCGACTGATTAAATTGTTTGAATTAATTTTGCTAGGATTTAGTATAAAATTTCGTTGACTAAACAGGTCCTATATGGATTTTGTACCGTTGGATGTCTTTATTGAAGTCGGGTTTGATGTTTTTTATATGTTTTTTTATAAAGGAGTTGCTTTATTATTTACCTCGCTTATAATATACAAGGTTTATATTTTAAAAGCGGATTTTTCTGCAATTAAATTTCTTTAAATTTATCTAAACTGTTGGGATCAGGAGGGATGTAATCATGTGGGCCAATCGGGAACTTCTCAGCATTTGCTCATGTGGAGAGGAAACCACTTATAACTCTTCGGGAGAAGCCGGCCTATTGACAGTTGTCAAACGGCCTTCCGTTTTGATGTTGCTAGCGATCTCGTGTTAGGGTAGCATGCTAGAAAGCGTGGTTTTCGTTTCAAAATAAACCAGCCAATGACAGTTCATAAGCCCTGTAAATGCCTAGACTTCCAAATTCCCCTCTCAAAAATGTTTTCCCTCTCTGGTGCAACAAAAAATATATTTATCGGTGTAAAATAGCACATTTTATTGCGTTAATTTTTTATTGTAATTTTTAGAAATTGAATTTGGACATGTCCATTATTTTGTAAATATTTCCCATCCTCTCCTTTACTTTATCTCCTGTATATTGTTCGAGTATATTATTTATGCGTGTGATATTTTTTTTATTGGTTGTAGGTATATTATACTTTTTACACTTGTTTATTCATATAATTTGTGTTGTTTTTTCTAATAAAATAAAATAGTAAAACATGTAATAATTTTTACTACGTCCAATTCTTTAACTGAACCCACTAGGGATTTTAAGAACTATTTATTTTGGATTTTTTATTGTTACAAGTTCGTGCCTATTTTACAAGTAAAGGTACACGCATTGAGATATACTATATAGAGATAACACTCCATACAAATCCGAGCTAAAACGTCGTCCCCAAAGGGCCGGGAGTGACCAGCGAAGATAGCAAGTATCGTCACGTCGACTTTGACAAGCAAAACAAGCAGTACAGTAAAAAGCACGGACTGTTTACATCGGTCTACTGTAAGCTCTATTTTGTATGTCGCTCGATAACTGAGTAGGACGGAGACAGGAGATAATGTTCTCTAAATAATTTGAATAAATCCGTAGCATGTGACAACAAAATAAATAATTTAAATTAAATTACAAATTTAAAAGAATCACTATGTAAAGCGCCCTTGAGGTATTTTGTTACGAAAATGGCGCTGCATAAGTTATCCATAATAATAATAATAATAACTCACGAATTGTAACATAGGACGTTTTTTGTCATTAAAATAGCCATTTTAAACATTATTGATTAATATAAGAATATTACTTGCCGGTGAAAGGTTATACCATCGCTTTTCCAGATCGATTTGTGCAGTATCTTAGCGTACATACGGGCATTTGAGTAATTTCGAGGGGAAAAGTAGCCGGCGAACGCTCGCAACAGACTAAAGTCCGTTTTATCAAACACAAACTAATTGGCCGCTGGTCGAAAGAACATATTTCGAACGCTTATGTTTACTCTAGTTATATACAACAATAGTTATGAGAAAATGTTCAAAAAGGCTATAAAAAATGGATAGTGGAGCTGGGTAGAAGTAAAATGGATTGTCTCATTCGCTCAAACCAATATTGAATCAACTGCTCCACAAATGTATAGCTTATGTTATGTTTTTGTTCTTTCATTGCGCGTTTTGTAATATAAATAATATAGATGTATATTAATGAACTATTAACATAAATACGTAGTGTTTAAATCTGTCTGAACATTTTGTCAATTATCTTTATTCAGTCTTCATTGTTTATTCTCACATGTAAAAATATTTAAAAAAAAGTATATTGTTAAGTGTTCTCGGCACGGGTAACCCCAGCGCGGTCGCATTTTTTTTATTGTTAACCATAGTTTATAATGCAAAAAATATGAATAAATAAATATATACCTCAATGAGTAAACGCGGGGTATTAAACTACAGTAATTCTAATCCGATAAAAGTGGTACTACTCGTTAATAGTATCGATTACAATGAAATTCCAATTAATATTATTGGCAAGTCTCGTATACAGATTTCGGTGACTAATTAGGTTATTCAATAATGAGATGCCAAATGAAACATGTTGACGTTTATACTGAATCTTGTTTCTCTGTATATTAAAAACCTATAAAATATGTTTAAATCTAGGTCACTTTCTAATCGTTCGTTCTAAGTATAACATACTATTATAATGTTACAGCTATGCATCTAAACATGTATTTTATTTGTTCTCAAAAATACGGTTTTCATTTATTTATTATGTTTTTTATCGAACTTTTAGTGTGCAATCGACAAATCTCCTATTTTCTTGTTAATTTATCTAATAAACTAAATCCATTATTAATTGTTACTTTCTTTCTCTCGAATGATGTAAAACATCTTATTCTCAGAGTTGTGGGTCAGTGCTGTGCAAGCCCCTGACGTCACTGCGACCCGTGAATATCTATTGTGACGGGTCCCCGTGAACAGTTCTCATTCCTGAGCTAACCAGTGGTTCCCCGAGGACGAGGCTCCTTTTACATCACACTCACATAGAATGCGTATAGGTGTTTCCTCGTCTGCGCCGCAGAACCTACGTCGCATAGTTGAAAGTATCCAGATTTAAGACAATCTCTAGAATAAATATAAATTTATATATTATGTGCATGAATAATAGTGCGGACATTTCAAATGCCGCGAGGGACGAAGTATAAATTATTTAATTTTCTAGTCAGGATGTAAATATGAATATGAATTTGGGTTGTGCAATGTTTGTTTTGATAATAGATATTAAATGTACTTTTAATGTATTGTTTTGAGTGGAGAAAAGTCCTAAGAATTACCAAAACACATACATAAGTAAAAATATGGATAATTAAAATTATGTAATAAATTTACTAGTAGGTCGTCATATTTTTATTTTTTTGCACTGCATATAAAAGTCATCACCATTCTCTTTCATTACCGAATGGTGCATAGAGCACTTCATCGGTACACCAATCGCAGCGTATCTTGATCATTTCTTGCTACACGAAGGTAAGATGATCAGTGATACGCTTCAGGTACCAGTCCAGATACTATAAAATATACTGGTGTGAAAACACCCTTTTAAATAAATATTTCACAACAAACACGTCCGAATCGAACCCGAGACCTCTCGCGCGGTAAGCGAACGCGCTGACCGTTATGCCATGAGGCCGACTATATAAAAATGTCTGCCTTAAAACAGTTGTACCTAGTTAGGCAGACTACACAAAATCCAGAAAAATTACTAAATTACCAAAAAAATGTAGTAGACAGGGGAATCGTTATGTTTGTTAAAAAACTATTGTTATCATTAACAAAAAACAAGATATATATTTTTTGCAACTTTTTTCCCTTTTTTAAACAATTTTCGCTTTGTCCGTTATAACATTTCACATTTCTGCCGACGCGACACTGAAAACGGTGTAAACCTTACAATATTCACCGTATAACATGTTTTAATCGTAACCTCGATTCTAACTGGATCAACAACGAATAACCATATCGTACGTTATGGTTTATACAGGTTGTTCTATAAACCCTGTCACATCCGAAACTACGATGATCGGTATGAGCAGGAAGACATATTGACGCATTAAAATTAATTTTTAGAACGACTCAAATCTTAAAAATTTATAGAAAAAAAACAAATAGTTGCTTACTTCTGTAGGGAAAAACGAGGAGCAGGGAGGGGGAGTCTGATACACCGTCAACCGCACGTCCGCGCCCCCTTCACTTCTCCCATGTAAAAGTAAGCAACTATTTGTTTTTTTTTAAATAGTTTATTTAAAAAAAAATCTTCTTTCTAAATATTTTTTTAAATATGCTAATATATCTTCTTGCTAATATATCTTCTCGGTTTCGGATGTGACAGGGTTTAGAGAACACCTGTATATAATAGCTACCAATTTTTTGACTAAGGTTAAAACTGAAGATGTAGAAATTTGAAAAAAATGCAATGTCCAGATCAGATCGGTTAATGAGTGATGTTGCGGAAGGTGCAGATTGGGAAAGTCGCAGCCAAGTGGGTTACCACCTTCCGTCCCGCTACGCCCATCGGGAGCACTCTCGCCTCTCGCCGCCGACTGTGGCGGGCGCCGGCCGGCTGCCGGGTGCCGGGTGCCGGGCCCGCCAACTGGGAGAGGCAACGCGACTTCCCTCTGATGGGAACTATTTGTTCAGTCCATACCCGGGGACATCGGGCTCCTTGATAAAATTACCAACCGCTCTACTCATTCTCTAAAATACGAGAATTCGGCAAATATCGGTCACTATATTATGGAGTACCGGAGAGTCCCCATTTCTCATATTTATTGTGTATGCAGATAACTGGTAGAATTCCATATTAAAATGTTGTAAGGTATCCAAAATAAAAAAAACTTTTATTGGATTTAATTCTACAAGTGAACAATCTGAAAATCCTGCCGTTCTTAACCAAGTCTGGATTTCAGACTGGTATTTAAAAGCATCCACCACATACACATACCCGAATCCGTTTTAAAGACCAAATATCTTTCGTCGGTTTCACTCATACAAGCCACCAATTTCTTTTTTCATTACGAATTGATTATATTTCTTCCTCTACTAACCAAATTCAGTAAGGAAAAGCGCGAACAAATATTTACATTTACAACTTTCAATGTTCTTTTCACTGTCGCTCTAAACCCCTCCCTCCTCTCATCGTCTACAAGGTAGGGAGGGACAAATGAAATTATTTATTTATTAGAAAATGATATCCATTGTAACACAAAATAAAAATCCGTCACCCGTTTCAAGCCCCTTTATGTCGACAGTGATGGGAAACGTTAGCATCTATTCTCTGGAGCACCAGAACGCCCCCGGGTGACCCTCGAGGCCGGTCCGAGACTGGTCTGGCGACATGCATCAGACCGTCCGACATTACCTCCCTTCTTCCCGCGGCTGCACGCCACACCCTGCCGGCTGCGGCTACCGTTCTCCGCCATTCGCGAACACGGGAAGAGATTCGCCATTTTGCAACACCGATAATAACATTTTTGCGGAGTTATGCCATCGCATCGCCATTAGCGATCAGTTCCGACTCCGCTCGATCTGAGGTCTGTGGCGTAATATTCTTCGCTCATTTTCTATTGTCTTCATTTCTTCCGTGTTTCCCGACGGAGCGTAATAAGTAATAACATCACATTCCGATCTGAGAATATCTAAACGGTGCCATCTCGGCACTCGCTTCTCGCTTCTCGCTTCTCGTATATCGTATATCGTATGGTAGTGTAGTCCGGCGCTATTTTTCGCTTTCGCTTTTGGCTTCGCTCATGTCAGTTTACGATTTGTCGATATTATTTTGCATACTCTCGGCCACCGCACACCGGAGAGATTTCAGGCGCAGCTTTCCATTCGGCCTCGTGTCCAGAGATCATATAAGTGGACAGTGGACGGGTTTCTATTGTTGTAGACGCGAGGTAAGAAACACCGTGACTCCTAAAAACATTTAATGCGACTCTAGAGACTTCGCAGCTCTATTTTGTCACCGCGAACAACATTTTTTATTTATTTATTTATACTTTTACAATTTTTGTATTATTTTTTTATACAGAATAATGTTCCCTCACTGGGGTGTATAATGAAATGTGCATTAAATTAGTTATTTAACATAGTTAACATTATAAGAAAATAAAAACGTAATTAATCTAATTAACCTTATTATCATCGTAAACATAATAAGCAAAATGAACTCAAATAAATATAAAAAACATAATAAATTCATATAGACTTGTAGACACAATTTCATAACAAATTTTAACTTATTTGGCTTGATCCATTCATCGATCCGTGTGCAACCCACCTCCACTATCCATTTCTTAATAGCTATTTTATATCGCGAGTAATTAAACTGAGTAGTCGGCAAATCCTCTTTGACCGAAAGTTGTACTAATCTTAAATTGTTTTTGCAGCATCAGGGTGGAGTATCTAGTAACTCTCGTATTTGTGAAATGAGTTATGGAAAGTAGAGAACTATGCTTGCGTTTTGCTCGTTTTACACGGTTTCGAAATATCACGGTACAAAAAAAAAAAAAAACGAATATTAATTCAACGGTGCGTCTTAGTAATATAAATATAATTCAACTATAGCCAATTACACTACTCGTTTTTGGAATTTCGAACATCGCTTTTTTACTTACTAGGCGCAGAGAGGTGTGCGCGAGGGAAGATTACGATTTTTAAGTAAGCATTTTGCTATCGCGCTATATTTATCAATAAAACTTTTAAAAATAATCGAATTAATAAACACTTCCTGTTTTCTTTACATCCCGAAATGACATGGTACTGCGTGGGACGATCCCCCGCGTAAAAAGAGGTTCCGGTGTACATAATTAGCTAACAGAACGTACCCTTTCCTATAAGTCTTAAGATCATTACAATATTCCGCCATCAACTTAAATGGAGATTTTAGCAATGTAAATATAAACATATTACAACAGAGATGAAGAACATTTAAGAGAAGGTAATATGGAAGTCTAGGCATCTACAGGGCTTATGAACTGTCAATGGCTGGTTTAAGTGGCCACTTTACACACTGTGTAACACTCACCATTCTGTCCATATTTGAACATCTATATTATTTCCATTCTTTCATCTGTTGATGTTTGCGAAGTTAAAGAGCTGAATCCTTTATTTATGCGGGTGAGATTCATCTAATTGAATTATTTCACCTACATACTAGGCAACGCCTGAAAATCTTATTTTTTCAATTTCCATACTTCTTCATGGACCAGGTGGATGTATCAACAATATTTTGAGTCTGTCTAAATTTTTGTAGACAAGGACTGGATTCAACGCCCTGGGGAGCTGTTTATATTAACATATTACAACAGAGACGAAGAACATTTAAGATAAGGTAATATAGAAGTCTAGGCATCTACAGGGCTTATGACCTGTCAATGGCTGGTTTAAGTGGCCACTTTACACACTGTGTAACATTCAACATTCTGCCCATATTAGAACATCTATATTCCTTCAATTCTTTCATCTGTTCTCTTCTCTTAAATGTTCTTCACCTCAGTTGTGATATGTTAATATAAACAGCTCTCCGGGGAGTTGAATCCAGTCCTTGTCTACAAAAATTTAGACAAACTCAAAATATTGTTGATAATGTAAATATGTTCACTGTACCTATTCGTGAAAGTAAACCAACTTTCTGCCGCAACAACACGCCGCCCAGCAGCTTTACAGTAATCTATTAATTTCTATGAATATACCTAATCATTTTAACCTTGACTAATGAATTTATATTCTTTTTGCGAACATATTATATACGCTATAATTACGTATTATTAATAATCTTCTTTGCATTAAATTGATAGGTGATAATTGTTCTATTCAAAATTCTCAATTCACTCTCCGATGCGACTGAACTACTGAACTCTATAAAATTGAATTTCCCAGCAAGAAACCTAAGACAAAATGGTCTTTTCCATACTAAAAAACCATAGAACTAAAAATGATTTTTCCTCAGAGTAATAGAGAAGCTATAATATAAATAATTTGCTAGAGAAGCCCTTTAGCTCTATTTTTTTATTTATTTATTTTATTTAGTTCTATGATAAACATCGTCTAATATACATTTACAACACAATATTTACATCTATACTTATTTAGTTCTATAATAAACATCGTCTAATGTATATTTACAACACAATATTTACATCTTTATTTATTTAGTTCTATAATACACATCGTCTAATGTATATTTACAACACAATATTTCCATCTATACTTATTCTAACATTATTTATCACTATTACACACTTACTAACCTAATTTTTAATATTCAAACTGTTCAATATTTACACTTATATTAACCTATGTATATTCACTATTTACAATATAAATTAAAGCCTAGTATTTTTTACATGTAAACTCTTTACGTTTAATTTGAAATATATTTACATTTTTTATGCTTTCTGGCATTTCCTCATAGAACTGTATTCCCTTGTACAGTTCAGTGCGGCAGTTCTGGGACATTGCTTATGATTTTTTTTCTAGTCTTATATATTTAAATACTCTTGGTGCATAGTTACGAAAGAACTTATTATTGTTTAGTTTGTTTTGAAAATATCTCGGAACTATTCCTAATTAATAATTTTGCTAATTTCATTAGCAACATTGAATTTGATTCTTTGATCAATTGTCATAATATCTAGAATTTGAATCATTTTCCCAACTTATGTGCGTCTCCCACACCTTACTAATACTATCCTCATCACTTTGTTTCGTATTATTTGGAGGCTCTCGTTACTTAAATATAAACATAAGCGTTCCTATTTTTTTAATTTGGTTTTTAGTTTAGCAACAAACGTGTAACGAACAGTTTCGGATTGCGCTTGCAATTCTCGACCCGAGCACCTACGGCCCGTTGTATCGCCGTGAACTGTAGCTAAATTCGTGGTTGATAGTGTCGTTTTATTACTGTAAGGGTTTTCACTTCGCCTTGCCTAGAATCCTTAGGTCTGCCGACAAATATACCTGTCTCGATTTCTTTGGTAGCAAGTTGTCTTCTTTCATGCCATCACTGAATCAAATTGAACTATCTATCTATCATCTCTCTCCCTCTTCCATTCCAACCTAGCCCAAGTTGGTTTCCTCTTTTCCCCAAGAGAATATTCGGAAGCAATAATGTTTGAAGAATATGTATTTGAACATAGTTTTCTGTCACTCTCTCGCAGATGCCTTCCCGATACTGCGCGAAAAAGATAACTGCACGTCGGACTGATTATGCCTAGCTAAAATCGACAAAATCGAGGTCTCGTATGCCATATTTCCGAACCCCAAAACTGAACTGAATGTGATTTTTTGAAAAAGAAAGATTGTCAAAATGAAATTTTCTGTCATTTAATTTTTTTTTTAAGGAATTTTCGGATGGTCCCAGCTCCCACGAGGAACAATTTATCAAATAGCAAAACGACAGAGACACTCTAATACGGCCGTCATAAAACAAAAAACGAAGAAAATAAATATTTTGTAACTCGGTGATCGAAAAATTAGCTGTGTGAAAAATACTACAAAAATTGATTAATGGAATATTAGTATGCGACAGCATGTATTATGGTTTGCCCTAACGGAATATTTATATTAATTTTACATATATTTAAAATCAACATTTTCATCTTCTTTTAAGTAAAAAAATGCTAGAAAATATGTTATACTTCAATGAAAACACGTTTCTAGCCAGAAACGCCCTTTTTATTTAGTAATTAAGTAAACGTCTTTCTTTTTTAGTGTTAATATGCCAATTGATTTTACTCAACTAAATAAAATAGACGTTACTGGCCATTTACTGCTTTTCAAACTAGTAACGCCGACCTAATAATCAATTAACTTCGAAATTACAAGCTGATCTTAAATTTCATTGAAAACTAGTAGGTACATTCATTTCAGATGTTTTTTAAAACGGAATAGAAGAAAAAATAAGTATTTTAATCAGTCTTTAATAATAATTATATAAGTCAGAACAGCCTTTTATATTGAGTAATCTTTAAGACTTTTTGCAGTTAAGTCTCATTTATTAGTGAAAATAATAGGGTTGTGGTTATTTTAGGAAGATAATTCAAGTACCAGTAGATGCGTACTTTTTTCCTGATTCCGTATATGTATTTAACTAATTCTCGAAAAAAATGTTTGATGCGTCCTTCTTTCTTATGACGGCAGAATAGTAATACCTACAGGTGTTCTTTAGACCCCTGTCACATCCGAAACCACGATGATCAGTATGGGCAAGAAGACATATTGGCATATTAAAAAAAAATATTTAGAACGACAAAAATTTGTAAAAATAAAATATTAAAAAGAACAAATGGTTGCTTACTTCTGCAGGGGAGAAGCGAGGGGGCGCGGCCGCGTGGTTAACGGTGTGTCAGACTCCCCCCTCCCCCCTCCTCGTTTCTCTCCTGCAGAAGTTATTTTTTTAAAATTTTATTTGTTCTAAAAAAATATTTTAATGTACCATGTGCCATTTAATGTGTCTTCTTGCTTATAATGATCATCGTGGTTTCGGATGTGACAGGGTTTAAAGAACACCCTGTATATACGAAAAGTTATACCTTGTTTCCTCTTAATGCTATACCAATGATTTTTTCTACATCGTTTTACTTTTATTCATGTAATATTACTCATGTGTAGTTTTTTTCTATCATAATATTATGATGTGCCTACATCATTTATCAGCTTCAATTTTTTGTATGTTATCGATGAAATAAACTGCGGACTGCGCCGCGCAACGATGATACGAGCGGTAGAGATAGTGGAGACTGCTTGCCGATTGGAGAATGAAATCTCATTTCCTTATAGTTTGTAGGTCACTGGTCACTTTACTCGCGAGCCACCATTTAGCCACTAGTTGCTACTCACTACTTACTACCGCACGTTCGGAGAGACTGGACCGCTGGCGCTGTGCACGTGCAAACCGCGAGCCCACTGCGTGAGATCGCACGAATGGCCCATTCCACGCCACGGATAAAATCTACACGGCATGATAAAATACAATAATAGTCAGTGGATAATATTAATTGGCTTACAATTATTTATTTATTTAATTTAATATAATCTCCAGTCATTTTTTTGCAGAATTATTGCCTGAGAGTACTTGATAAATTTGAATACTGATTTTGATAAAATTATCATTAAATTCTCTTCTGTTCAGGTTTACCATATTTCTCATATTTATCGGGTTGTGGTCCCGTGGCTAGTGTTGCGAACTCAGGGATCAAGAGGTCCGAACCCTACTCCACCCCAACTTGATCTCCATTTTCTATTAGTGAGTTATTTACAAAAATAAACAAACAAACAAACAAACCATCACGCCGTTTCCCCGTAGCGGTAGGCAGAGAGGATAGAACGCCAGATCACTCTATCTTTGTATACAGATCTCGCTTCCTCTACATTCTCATGCATACGCGCCGATTATTCCGACTTTTAACATGTCCATCTTCAAGTATTTGTTGGATTTGGTCATGCCATGTCTTTCCCGGTCTTCCTCTATTTCTGCATCCATCAATATTTGCATCGTTAATATTTTTAGCCGTTCTTTCGCTGTCCATTCGCTCTACATGTCCAAACCAACGCAGAGTTCCTTTCTTGATTATGTTGGTAGTGCTTATATCAGCCTTGCATAATGTACGGATCTTAACATTTGTGCATCTATCGTGCATAGTTTTACCACACATTCGCCCGAGAGATCGCATTTCGACAGCATTCAGCCTACCTTGTTACCTATCCCTGTTTTTCCAAGTCCATACTTCGCTCCCATACATCAGGGCCGGGACCAGGACTCCATTGTGAACTGCTAATTTTGCCTCTTGCGACAAACATTTATTTGTCAAGGTTGATTTAAGTGCACCGTTTACTCTGTTCCCGGCATTCACCCCCCATTCAATATCTTTCTCAGTCATTTCATCCCTAGTAAACATACTTCCCAGATATTTACAACTTGTTGAAAATGGTCACCGAAATTGAAATATTTCGGTTAATTATAAAAACGCTACTTTTTATTTTTAAACAATATATTCACCTAGGCGTTTTTATTTATATTTTTATTAAAGCCATTAACTATGGAGTTTTATAATAAAATAAAAAAACACACAAATATTATCAAATTTAAATAGGTACTAACGAATCTAACAAATGTCAATCCACTATAATTTTACCTTGCCGTTTAGATTAAGACGATATGTGTGAAATAGGCTATTCTCCGTCGGGTATCACGCGGCTGGTTTGTTTATTTGGAAAATCTTGTAATAATGAACAGACTTTAGGAACTACATGACTGGGTACTCCCTTTTCCGATTGCATGTAATTAATTAATATTGATCAGTCGAGATTCTAGATCAAACATTTTCCACTTTCTTAATCAATCGCAACTCTCTCCTACAGAATTCATTTTTCATAACTATCGCCATTTCCCTGCGGTGCGGACTCTGCCACCTTTAAAATCAATATTTCACCTCAATTTGTTGCAAAAGAGGGAAAATATTTTTGAGAGGAGAATGTGGAAGTCTAGACATTTACAGGGCTTATGTCCTGTCATTTGCTGGTTTGAGTGGCCTTTTTACACACTGTGTAACACATACAATTCTGCCCATGTTTAAACATCCACATTTCCTCGACTCTTCCATGACTCTTGACGTTCTTGACTCTTCGTTGACTTTTGTGAAGTGAAAGAGCTGAAACCTTTATCGCGTGGGTGAGATTTTAGATCTAAATCACTCCCTACGGAGGCAATCCAGCCTGTCTACAAACATTTGGACATACTCGAAGCATTGTTGAGTAAACTGACTTGTATAAGAAGTATGAAAATTGAATTTGAAAAATCCGTTTTACTATGCAGTCAATTTTATCGAAGATAATTATTGTTAACTTTATTTAAATTATTTTCAAACATTACATCATCATCATCATCATTCCCTTTCCGCACCTAATGGTGCATAGGGCACTGCATTGCTACACCAATCGCAGCGTATCTTGATCATTTTTGTTACATGAAAGTAAGATGATCAGTCGTACGCTCCAGGTACCAGTCCAGCGACTATGAAATATTCTAGTGTAAAAACCCGCTTTTAAATAAATATTTCATATAAACCATGTCGGCAATCGAACCCGAGACCTCTTGCATGGTAGGCAAACGCGCAGACCATTACACCACGAGGTCGAACATTACATTTGATGTTTTATTTCACATGTTTGTTTGAGGTTTTGTTTCACATGTATGCTTGAGGTTTTGTTTCATATGTACGTTTGATCTTTTGTTTCATATGTATGTTTGAGGTTTTGTCTCACATGTATGTTTGAGGTTTTGTCTCACATGTGTGTTTGAGGTTTTGTTTCACATGTATGTTTGAGGTTTTGTTTCACATGTATGTTTGAGGTTTTGTTTCATATGTATGTTTGATCTTTTGTTTCATATGTATTTTTGAGATTTTGTCTCACATGCGTGTTTGAGGTTTTATTTCATATGTATGTTTCAGGTTTTGTTTCATATGTTTGTTTGAGGTTTTTTTTCACATGTTTGTGTGAGGTTCGTTTAAATGTGTATGTTAAAACAAGTATGTTTTCTTATGCGTCTTTGACATTTCGTTTCACATTTGTGTGTTGTTCCAGGTGGGCCGTGTCCACGGTTATGACGCGGCAGAACATGGTTCCCTCCGCCTCGTCCTCCTCGCCCTCCTCGCCCGCCCCGCTTACCCCCGCCCTCATCCCCCTGTGGGACATGTGCAACCACGAGCAAGGAGAGGTAACACATTATTTTTCCTAATTCAAATAATTGTCGTGGTAATTTTTACTGCCCGCCGTAGGTTGCGCGTGGAAATATTATTGCATTCACCATTTAAATAATGGTAATTGCGGGAGTTGGAATGTTCACCTACCACGCTCGAGGTTCCGGGTTCGATTCCAGGGTCAACATTAATTGTTTATTTACAAAGCGGTTTTACACTTCAATATTTCACTGTCCTGGATTAGCGCCTGAAGCTCTGGACTGATCGCCTCACCTTCCCGTAACGCGTGATCGTAATACACCGCGTATTCTTATGATAATTTTAATAATGAAAATCAATAGTTTAAAATGAATTATGATGGTTCTGGTTCATAGCTTCTTAAATTTACAATAAGTACAGAAAATGCAAGCAACTTGCCAAGACATGTGTATGGAGCATATCGATGGACGGTTGCTAGACATGGTGCCTTACCGAAAGAGATAAAAAAAAGACTAGAGGCCTTCGAGATGTGGCGCTACAGAAAAATATTAGGAATTTTCTGGAGAGACCACATCACTAATGACGAGGTTCTCAGCAGAATCGTAGAAGGGAGGCGCCTAATCAAAACCATCTCAGAGAGGCGAGCTCGATGGATCGGCCACATTATGCTTTTCTCTTGACGCTCAAATGAGTAGGACGATAAGTTCGCTTCTACCAGCTGAGAAAAATTAAATGCATACGCAAAAATTTGCCGGTTGATGCCGCCCGTCAATTAATAAATGCGTTTTTAGTGTCTAGAGTCGATTATTGTAACGGTATCTATATCTATGCAGGTCTACCGATGAACAAAATGACTCGCCTACAGTCTGTATTGAATTCTGCAGCGAGACTTATTTTCGGAATCTCTAAGTCCAGTCATATCACTCCACTACTTCGGGAATTACGCTGGCTACGTTTTCCACAGAGGGTCGAATACAAACTCTGTTGGCTTATGTATAAATCACTGCACAATTCTGCTCCGGAATATCTAAGGGAACTATGCATTCCAGATAAACTAGCTGACAGGCGTCTCATATCAGCTACGTCTACTGTGAGAGGAAAAGTTATTATACCTCTACGCAAACAACGCACTAAATTTAGTGAACGCGCATTTGCGATCGCAGGCCCTATGGTATGGAATGCTCTCCCAGCAGAGCAGAGGTGCGAGGCTGCGAAAGTGAAGTGATATTTCGAAAGAAACTTAAAACTCACTTGTTCTACAAATCATTTGAAAAAATCCGTAGCATGTGACAACAAAATGAGTTGTTTTAATTATTATTTTTTTATTTTTTTATTTAAATCTTAAAGTAGGGCACACATATCATACATATTGTTATGTGTGTTCTAATAATAACATTACAAATATATTTAATTCATAAATTGTTTATCACATATGTCTTGACCATTATTTTAAATTTTGATATGTTTTTTTCTTCATAAATATTTTTTTCCATTTCGTAATACTTTTTAATTGCTTTAAATAAAATTGAATTTTGTGACTTTGCCTTTTTCCTAAATGGAAGTCTAATTTTGTTCTTTTCTCTAGTATTGTGATCGTGTTCATGCTGGTTCCGATCAATTTTTTTCCAAAATTCTGTTTTTTTATTAGAGTTTATAATTTTATGAACAAATATCATTGTATTGTAAAATATTCTTTGTTTATATGTTAATAATTTCATTTCATTTACCATCGACTTTACCCTCGTATATCTGTTTTTTTTCAAAATGATTCTAAAGGCTTTATTTTGTAATACAGTTAATTTATCTATGTTTTCTTTGTTTGAAAAAAATAAAATGCTACTACAGTAGTTAACGTGTGGTTCAATAATTGCTTTGTAAATAGTTTTGCAGGAGTCCTTATCAATAAATCTTCTGATCCTTCCCAAAATTGATATTTTTTTTGCAATCTTATTTATTACCATCTTAGCGTTTTGGTGAAATGTAAGTTTTGAATCCAACATTACACCTAAATATTTAATTTCAGTGACTTCATTAAGTTTTTCATTTTCTATTACAATTGATGGTGTAATTTCTATTCTTTTGTTTCCTATATTCATATATTTAGTTTTGTTAACATTTAATTTTAATTTATTAATTTTTAGCCACAGTGATACACTATTAAGATCATGATTTAGTCTGTCCATAATTGTTTTATAATTTTCTCCCGATATATATATTAAGGCATCGTCTGCAAAGAGTCTTATTTTTGAATATTTTAATGTTTCGACAATATCATTTATGTATATAATAAACAAAACCGGTCCGAGAACCGATCCTTGTGGTACTCCCAATGAAATTTTGAGGGGCTCGGAAATTTCATCATTCACCTTCGTTATTTGGTATCTATCGCCAAGGTACTCTTCAAACCATTTTATAGTTTTTCCTTTTATTCCTATTTTTTTCAATTTTTTAATAATTATTTCTCGGTCTATTGTTTCGAAGGCTCTTTTAAAATCCAAAAAAACTGCAATTACGAACATGTTCTTATCGGTTTCCTCTTTCCAATCTTCTAAAACCAAGTTAATAGCCATTTCACAAGATTGATTGGTTCGAAATCCACATTGTTCTTTGCATAATACTTCCCATTGTTCCAAAAAATTAACTAACTCATTCTTTACAATATATTCCAATAATTGTTCATATTTTGGAAGGGTGTTTATAGGCCTGTATTCTTCACACTTCACTGAATTTTTTATTTTTGCTATTGGAATGACACATGATGTTTTCCATGATTTCGGGAAGACTCCATGCAATAACGATTCATTTATAATATCCAGTAAGTAATTTCCTATGATGGGTAGAGTCTTTTCCAATAATTTAATTGTAATTCCATCTGGACTAGGTTTTGATTTAATTGTTTTAATTATTGCGTAAAGATCTTTTTGTGTTAATTTTTTGAATGTTAATTTGGTTTCCTGTTCTTCATCTAAGTTAAAATTATAATTTATATGTTCTATATTCTCATTTATCTCTTCCACGCTTCTTATAAAATATTTGTTAAATTTATTAGATATATTAGATCCCTCTATTCCATTAGGAAATTGTATGTTTTCATTTATTTGTTTTTCTTTACTTTTTAACAATGATTTAATTGTATTCCACATTTTTTTTGGATTCTCCTTTTCAGCTTCAATTTTTGTTTTAAAGTATTCATTTTTTCTCTTTTTTAATTCAATTAGGTATTTGTTTCTTTGCGATTTAAATTTATTCCAGTCTTCATTATTTTGAGTTATTTTTGCTATTTTATATAATCTGTCCCTTTCGAACTGCATATTTTTTAATTTATTATTGTACCATTTGTTATGTATACTATTAATTTTTATTTGTTTTATTGGTACAATGCTATCAAGAGTAAGTTTTATATTTTCAATAAATTTTTCTACTTTTAAATTAAATTCTAATTGTGTTATTTGATCCCATTTACACTGTTCTAATTTATATTTAAGTTCCTTCTCATCATATTGATTATAATTTCTGTATACTTTAGAATATGATATAGTAGATTTCTCTGTATTAAGTTTCTTTAACAAAATTTGTATGATAGTATGGTCCGTAATTTTTGGAGTGTCAAGTAGATTTATTCTTAATTCAAATACATTTGTTATGACCAGATCTATTAATGTTTTTGACGTTTGAGTTACTCTTGTAGATTCTTGGACAAGTTGTTTCATTCCGTTTGCATTTATAATATCTGTCAGCTTTTTGGTATAAATATCATTATTACTATGCATATTAATATTAAAATCACCGACTATAATATTAGCTTCCTTCTCCCTGATGTTTTCTGTGCACCATCTTTCGAAATATGTTAAAAATCCACTTATACTTGTGCTTGGTGATCTATATAGTACAGATAAAAGCCCCTTTGTAAACCCTTTTTTAATATGAATTGCCAAATTCCAAGCTATTTTCTCATGTTGTTCATTTGTGACTATTTTATATACAATAAAATCTCTTATTAATATAATAACTCCTCCCGTGTGTCGACTGTGTGAGTTGCAGCGTATAGTTTTGTAGTTTGGAAAACTAATTTCGCAGTCTTCTATATTCTCCGTGATGTGGGTTTCGCTAAATATCATAATTTTAGGTTTATTCTTTTCCAAAAGTATTTCTATTTCTTCTTTGTGCGCAAGTAAGCTTTGTATATTTAGGTATATAATGTCATCAATTTGAGTTTTTTTCAAAAAAATGATATCTTTCCTTTTTCGATTTCCATTTTTCTTTTATATACTGGACACTCATAACTCCATGCAGGGTGATGGATATCCAATTTAAGTTTCAGTTTATTTACAGCATTTACACAGTTAATACACTTAGTTTCTTGGCTATTATTTTTATGCGGGCATTCTGTTTTGTTGTGATCTCCAGTGCATATTGGACATACTCCATGTTCGCTTCTGCACTCTATTTCTTTATGGTTAAATCCATAACACTTATAACACCGCTTGACTGAGAGAGCATCAAATATCCGGCATCTTTCCCATCCTAAATTTATTTTACCATTTTTAATAATCTTACTGTATGTTTCTCCATCTAGTTCAATGTAAATAGTATAGGAAGTATATTTACCAGGATTTTTTCTATTGTTTACTACTCTCATAATTTTTGGAGTATAATTATCAAGAAAATCATTTTGTTTCATTATCATCTCAATAATTTTATCATCGGAGAAAGATTCGGATACTCCTATTATTTTAATACATGGGTACCTTTTTTCTGGAATTTTTACTCCATAGTTATTTACCAATTTTTCTTCTATTTGTTCCTTTAAAGCACATTTGGAATTTGTGTTTTTGCACTCCAGAATAATTTTTCCATTCCCAGATTTTTTTATCCCAGTTATTCCCGATTATTTATATTATAATTACAAAATAAAAGCTTCAACTAAATTTATTCTTCTATAGAATCACTATGTAAAGCGCCTTTGAGGTATTATATTACGAAAATGGCGCTATATAAGTTATCCATAATAATAATATGCGCCATGAGAGTCTCCCGCATGGCATAATAGAGGGAATGGCCGAGGGGACAAATCACTCTGTGATGTGAGCGCCTCCGACGGGAGTATTTGGAGCAGCCGTGCGAGGATTTGAACTGCGCCTCGCATGTCGAGCTGAAGAGGGCTGCGGAGAATAGAGAGCAGCGGAGGACTCGATGCGGGACTTGGCCGCTCACCGATCCCGGGATTGAGACTGCGAGGAAAGATAGGGAATATTGTGTAGTTTTACTAACATTTAATGATTTTTTCAGATAACTACAAACTTCGACCCGGAGAAGGACCAGGCAGAGTGTTTTGCCCTGCGAGACTTTCAAAAAGGAGAACAAATATTTATTTTCTACGGAGTTCGCACTAACGCTTTCTTCTTCCTTCACAATGGGTAAATACCCTCTCTATAATACTTACATACACTGTTGTTGATAATATTATTTTTCACGCCTTTTGAAAAGTTTGTCCGAGTCTTTTGTTTAGTAGTTTATTGTATGATTTCAGTCCCTGACATATTAGTCTCGATTGTCCTTGTCTTGTTTTGGAATGTAGTATGTGATATTGTTCCGATATTATTATGTCCATGTTTATTACAATTTTTTCCAAGTTTTAGTTCTTTGTGTACAATGATATCACTGGCTAAATTATGATAAAATTGGAAGATTCTAGTTGAAAATTTTTAATAAGATTTAATTGTGTAATTTTTTTAAAGAGTTCTATAGTTGGCGTTAGATAAGGGAGGTCATAAACTAGCTTCAATATTTTATTTTGCTGTCATTGTAGTCTGTTTTTGTCATTTCGGTTTCCTGTTCCCCATAATTGTAGCATATAACATATTTTCGATTTGACATAGGTTTCGTACATAAGATTTTTTTTCCGGAACAAAGTTTTTGATTTTTGAAGAAAATATTTAAACATACGCAGAATGTTGAATGTTACCTATACTCGGAGATACTGGAAATGTAGTTTACTTTAGGTTCGTGCATCCCGAGAACAGCGGAGATAGCTTGGAGGTGACTCTGGGTGTGAGTTCGCAGGACCCTCTTCGGCCCCTCAAGGAGGCTCTGCTGGCAGCGCTGCCCGCGCCCCCCGAGACGGGCCTCCGCCACTCCCTGCACGGGCCCCCGCTGCCCGTCCTGTCCCCGGCCCTGCTGGCCTTCGCCAGGATCTTCGTTATGGACAAAGGTAAGGATGCCGCCCGACTCCGCGCTCTTCCTACGCTCAGACGAGTTTGTAGACAGCGTGACTATACATGGGCCCGCGGCAGGTCAAGTGAACTAGTTAACATCTGAATAATCATCATCATCGCACAGCCATTTCCGTCTCCAGCCTCCCCCTCCCCCGTCTTCCCGTCTTGCACTTTCTGCATCCAGTCACCGGTAGTTTTCTTAATATCGATAATAATGATATCTAAATCTTTTTAGCAGTTCACAATGGAGTCCCGGAGCCAAACCCGATGTGTGGGAACGAAGTATGGTCTATGAAAAACATGGATGAAAGTAGGATGAATGGTGTCGAAATGCAATCTCTCGGGCGAATGTGTGGTAAAACTATGTGCGATAGGTGCACAAATGTCGAAATCCGTTCATTATGTAAGGCTGGTTTGGACATGTGGGGCGAATGGACAGCGAAATGACGGCCAAAAAGATTTACAATGCGAATGTTGATGGATGTAAAAATAGACCGAGAAAAACATGGCACGACCAAATCCAGCAAATATTCGACTAGTCGGAATAATCAGCTTCTTGCTATGAATTACAATGCTCCATTAGCTCTTCTGTGATCAGGTCCTGTCTGTGCTTTTCCATAAACCCATCGATCTCATTGTTTTCTTCTTCAGCCCCATGATGTTGGCTGAAGACATTATCTCGTTGACTACTTGTTCAGCGAGCACTATTTCAAACCTTTCTACGTCGACCGGTATCGAGACATACCGGTCTCTTCATCAGGACACCAATTAAACCAACATGCTAAACCCACTATACACCTTCACCATAGTTGTTGCACAAAAATATAAAACCAACACGACATGCATTTTTACAAGCAACACTTACATAGACAGCCCGGGGAAACGGATCTACCAGCAGGATGCATTTTATGATAATATTTGGATAACTGAATAAGAGTAATCCTGCTGGCCTTACTAATGCCCCTTCATATTAATATCTCCATATAATTAAATTCAGATTTTGTTTATACAATGTTGCTTTTGCCCACCTGCGGAAGCCACGTCATATGCTTACAGCCTTTTTGGATAGGCTGATCCTAGAAACATGATTCAAAACCTCACTAGGAGAAAAAAAGACGCACTACCTATAAACAAATCTGCATCCTGCTAGCGGGTCTAGAAATCCTTATATGGCGTCGCAAAGTCCCGCTGGTAGGACTATGTACAAGTGCGTTTTCCAGAGGAGCTCACGTCTCGGCTGGAGGGAGACAGGCACGCCGAGCTGATGGAGCCCGAAGGGGCCCCCGCCCTGCGCGAGAGGGCCTTCTCCTTCCTTCATACGCGCTGCCGGTTGCTGCTGGCCACCTACACCAGGGACTCGCCTCCCAACCTCGGCCAGCCCGGCGACCCCTCTCACAGGTACTCCTTTACATCGATTTCCCATTTGATAAGATATTTTTTAAATAAAAAAAAACATGTTTCTGTACTGTAAGACTTTTATTAATGACATAAATTAGAATAAGTTAGTTCACTTCTCGGGAGACAGGCGCCGTCCGAGACTTCGATGCCCAACTGTAAAACTGGTGTCCGGGGTTCAATTCCTGTCGATTCCAAAAAATCTAAGAAATATATTTTTTTCAATTGATCTGGGTGTCACGGTGTATTTGTATAACTTGTTTCTTTCTCCTCCTTTTCCCACCGGCCGACGAGCCTCCAAAATAGAAGCTTAGCGGATTATTTATTTAAAAAAGAAAATCTAATTAATAGGTACCAACTAACTTAATAGAGTCAATCAGATATATTTTTTAGGTCTTTTTTGTTAGGATTAAAGTAATAAAAAAACGGACGCAAGAAATTCGGGTGACAACTGTCATCAAGCGGAGGCGATTTTTATTTTACTGTGTAATATTTGCAAAATTATCTCCAGTATATATTTAATTGAATAATTTTTTTTAGGGGTTTAATTAAACAACTTAAGGAATGTGAAATGAAGATTCTCCAGCGTGCGATTGACTTCACGAAACCGACATTATGATTTCCTTCCGAAGCTGCTGAGACAAAACATAGTCGACTTCTCACCACGACACCACCACATCTACATATGTAGTGAACTGTATATGCAAAGGGTAAATACTATCGATTGATTCACCGCTCTGTGGATTGAAGCGTCACAGTCTGCGCCACGCTCGGTGCACATTTCATTTCTCTCTAATATAGTAATTGCAAGATTATTCTCCCGACATGTTAATAAATCCCGCAACATGCGATTTTCGAATGTTTTCATCTGTTGTGTATATTGTTACTGTTACTGTTATTGTGCCTAGGTACATACATTATTTACACGGCTTACATAATTTTATAAAACATATTGTATTGGCTTGAAATGTACTTAATTTATATTGTATTATTGTTGTTTTATTTGTAATTTGATTCGTTTTCAATATAAGTTGACCTTCCGTTTATACCAAACTAGCATTAAAGTAATTTTTGTATTTTTTATGATATTTAAACAAATAAATTATCTTCGTCAAATTTTTTTTTTTTATCAATCGGTTTGTACGGAATATAAAGGCGAAGGAAATTATTATAAACATATCGGCGGTCAAAAATATAAAATCACAAATCTTCAAAAATATCACATTATAAGGATTGAAGTATAAAACTGTACTTTTTAAAATCTTCCTTTATTTCACAAACCAACTTCATAACACAGCTAACTAACTGATCTTACGGCACATTGAGGAACTTCAGGCTTACGGGAAAATTTGATAAAATTCATGTTTTCTTGCGCATGGTATAAAATGGATTTTTTTATATAAATATATATACTTATATTAATAAAAGAGAACTAATTTGAACGATGTCACTAGTTCATATGGTTCAAGCGATGATAAGAGAATTATGAAAGATTTCCGGTTTGCTTACTGTCAATGGACCGATGGGCAGAACTGATTGAGATTAAGCGGAAGAGAACCTCCTCATTGCATACTCACTGTCTGACCTGACTGCGCAGATGGATTATTATCCCTTTTTTGTAATACTGATAAATTAATTTTTAAATCTCCCGTTGATACTCAATCGATATCGTCGCCTTAATTTCAATGCAACATGAGTAATTTTTTTCGGTATTTGAGATTATGATTAAATATTTTTCAAATAACATCTATCTCTGTCATTTGAACGAATAAATTGTTGACAGAAAAGAAGTAAAACTCATTTTCCAAATAACGCGTATCTCAAAGATGTAGGTATATTCATTCAAATACAGCGTAAGTCAGTGGGTAGTCATTAGTTTACATTTGCTTGGATGAAATACGGAAAAATAGTGTATACCTTAAAAAAAAAGTATTTTGTAAAAAAAAAACCACTAAAGTTTCATAAAAAAATTCTGATTTATGAAGTTTTTGTTGTCTCCAGTGAAGTTATAGTTTAGTGATGTATGTTGTATTCAAATTAAGACAAGAATATATCAAATATAAACTCATCACCTTTTTCCTCACGTGAATTTCTCCGTTAGATGACTCCTTCCATGGGAGTTGTATGTAGGTGTAATATGCATTTTTACTTGAAAAAAAAACTCACTTCTGTAATAGTAATAAGTTTACGCGATAATCACCACTCCTTATAAATCTCACTTATGATTTGCAAGGATTAAATAAAAAAACAATATATAAATTACTGTTTAAATCATTTGAATAAAATATTTACCGTACAAAGATGTAGTTACAATTATCATAATTAAATATATAAGGGTTTTCTTCCACAGTACTATTTATATTATAAAAATATCATTTCAATGTTTATTTGACACAAAAAATTTTATTTCTGGAAAACTGATCTTTTTATTGGACACACATGAAAACACAGTAATTATTTAGTAAAATTTATAACTCTTTGTTGGCGAATGAGACCATATATTTGTAATTTTGGTATTTGAAGAGTCGCATATATGTTTGGAATAATCTCATCGCAACTAAGACACAATATAATTTCTAATCTACCACAACTACAGTACGTCCGAAGTTCGTAAATTTGGAAGGCCTCTGCATTTTCCGGATCGCCAGACCCTTTCGTAATATTCAAAGGTTTGTCATAAAGTCGTGGATGTAATATAAATTATTTATTTACATTTAAAACTAATTACTTTCATATAAATAATCACAGATTTGAAAGCTCATTAATGTTATGCTTTTTAGTTACAAACTAATACGTCTTAAAATCTAAATTGCCGAGCGAAGCTCAAAATCCCAATACTGTAGAACTGAAAAATGTAGACAATTTTATGTACCATCCGAAAGCTCTCAAATTTCAATCCATCTTTTTGAGAATCAAATTTAGTGAGGTTTTTTTCACAAAAAAATGCAAATAATGATGTAACTAAATATTTTGTATTCTTTTTTAATATTCTTATATATTTGACTATCTGCAGGCCTTGAATATTTCTATGTAATTAAAATATTCTGCTTAAGTTATGTGAATGAAGAGTGCATGACCAATTGAAAAACTGAATAAATATTGTTTTGATATGAAAAATTGTAATTGGAACTTGAATAGGTTCTCGCTGTTTCCCGACACGTGGCGTTATCTTAGTCTTGTTGCATCAGGCGATTCATCGCGTAGCTCGCCATTGTTAGGCTCCAAATGACGGTATATGTTAGCCAGCCAAAGTGTAAATAAAATATTTTTTCATAGCATTAAACATCTAATTTCAGACAAAAAAAAGAGTATTTTACTGCAATACTTTTTTTTAAATCTCCAGCTCGATTATATAGAATTCTTGCGGAGACTTGCGACCATACTCTGTCGGAAACAACATGCGGAGATTGTTTTCGACGCCTAAAAAAATAATGATTATGATGTTCTGGCGCACCGAAAAAGTGTGAAGGCGAAGAATTGGAAGTATTACTCGATGAAGACCAGTGTCAGAGGCGAAATGAATGCGCAGAACCATCAGGGGTTGATCACAAAACAGGTGCTAAATGTTTAAAAGCATTTAGAATTATCTTAACGCGAGGAAATCGGGTGACGTACGAATTGTACCCATGACACGTTGAATGAAAAACTACGAGAACTTATTCAAGTCAAATTTAATATGGATCTGTATTTAAAAATTGGTGTTTTGTTAACCATTAAACAAATCTACGATGATTGTCTATTAAAAATTTAAATTTCCTCCAAAATCATTGCAACAGTATCTGCATCAGAAGACATGTTATCAAATAATTTCTCCTTAAGATTAGTGAATCTTCCGTGTAGCGACACTGCGTTGAATTGAATCCTTCATTATTCTTAAAAAGACCTTAATTTCAACAATTACTGTTTTTATAATGTTATTTTACTATAGTAAAAATATAATATGTGCTTTATCTACATTAACTAAAATGAACTTAATATGATTATTTTACTTATCCTCCAAAACAGTGGAAACTAAAACACAAATTTAGAGCATCGTAACACTTCTACAAATCATTTGTAAATTTAAATTAAGAACGTTTATTGATTTTAAAATTGCCAATAAAAATTTCTACATGGAAGTATGTATATTTAAAAAAAAAATGTAAACAATATCTACGAGAATCAAATTGAAACCTCTGTCTATGAGGCGCGCAATTAACCTGTAGTCTTATGAGCAAAAATACAATGTATTTTATTAAATATAGAATTATCAATTTACCCGTTTTTATTGAAAAAATTATTATGAACATTGTAAATGTCGGTAGATTTATAATTGAATATTTATTGAGATTCTACCTGGGCCTCGATTAAATTGGAAAGTTAATATATTTATCCTTAACTGTCTACAAAGCAATTTTTTTCTATAAAAATATGTATTTTATTGAAAATTTTAAGTATCTTCGCCCCGGTTCTGAGGACCAATTTTCATAAAATCTAATAATTAACATTAACTTTTAAACCATTTCCTCTTACTGACAATACAGTACAGTATGACATGTTCCAAAGTGTCCACACTTGTTCTAACATTTTATTATGTATTGAATAATTTTTTTAACTTCCCCACCTTTGTGTTTTCCTAGTTTTATTTTTTGTTTATGTGGATCACATTTGACTTTAAAATACTACACAATTCTTGATTGAAGTGGTAGCGAGCTATCTATGTTCATGCAGGAGTTTCCAACACGTTTATCAGGATAATGTCCCTTCTTTACAATAGTAAAGTCCAATCCACTATTATATTGAATGAGGTTAGCGCCTAACCCGACTCCGAATCGGACTACTTGATCCTGCCCTTGTGCTGAACGTAGGAGTCGAACATCTCGTCGCTGGAGGCTCGGAAGGGGCGCGACGACCGCAGCTTGCTCCACGCGGCCACTAGCGCCCCCGACAGAAGACATAGCAGCACACAGCCCGTGGCCACGATGGTCGTGAACATGGATGATCGCATGCACGTCTGGTTGGGGTCCGGTATTGCTAATAAAGGAAATATCACTTTAAGTATCATTATGTTTGCTTTTTTTCAGTTATTATTTTACGTGACATTTTTTTTTTTCTTTTCTATATGAACCTTACTGGGCACAACCCGTGTCGAGGCATTATTTATACTATGCTCCTAGTTATAATAGTCGAGGTATCTAAATAATGTTTGCATGTACAAGCACACCACGGGCGAATCGTCCAAATACGCTATTCTGCACAGCTTACCATTTAATTTGACTTTCGATAATAATGTTTTACAGTAAATATGTTTATGGGAAAATAAATAAAATAATTGTTATTTTTTATAAATCACCACCACCTTTTATATCTTCCTACAAAAAAAAAATGCATACAAAGTGTGTCCAGCGCCCAGCCTGTTTTCAGTGAATGATAAAACTAGCCAATTACCTCAGCTTATTTTCCATGCAAAAAAGTACACTATATTTAACATCCTTAACGCTGTCACGGTCGTTTAGTATTAGTACTAAAACAAGCTTGCAGACTACAAATATTATTTGTAGATTCTCTCCTTTGGAAACAAGTATTATTTGATAGAATACCATTGACATGTCATGTAACACATAAGGACATGTGGCGTTTCAAGTGGCCGTTTTTGGAATTATTAATTTTAAAAGGAGTCGACCAGTGCTCAGCTGAATGTCATTGTGGTATTTTTTGATAAACTTTTGTACAGATGTGGTATTAAAATAGTGTAGAATAAAAGCTTTGTATATCACGAAGTTAACAATAATTGTTTTTTGAGTTAATTTTCACAGAACCACAAAAAAAAATTGCCATTATATTTATTTAAAAGGGTGTTTTTACACTAGAATATTTCATAGTCCCCGGACTGGTACCTGAAGCGTAAGACTATCATCTTTCCTTCATGTAATAAAAATTAACAAGATACGCGGCAATTGGTGTACCAATGCAGTGCCTTATGCACCATTAGGTGTGGAAAAGAAAATTATGATATATCATGTAACTATATGTAGGTACAAATTAATATACATTTATTGTAGATTACCTATAAAAAAATATACCGCTCGCCACTGAAGCACACACATACATATACGTATATACTTAAATAGTAAAAAAATAATGGTAATATAAGTTCAACACGTAAGTACTTTGCAGATATTGACCCGAGAAGGTTTTTTTAAGGTGTTTCTCTTTTTTAGGCTCACGTCCACAGCTGATCGTGCATAGAGAACTGTATTGGTACACTAGATGATCTGTTACGTAAAGGTAAAGTGATAAGCCTTACGCTTCAAGCTGACACTTGAAGTGACTGATGTCTAGAAACATGAAATATTGCGGTGAAGAACCGCCTTTTTATCGATTTTGCAATCGAACCGGGTACCTTAAGCATGTTAGGTGAATGCGCTAACCACTACACTATAAGGCGGACTTACCTTCACTCGATTTAATTTTTTTTATTAGCTATTGAGTCAAAAACGGTTAGTCAACTTCTATATGCGTGTATTGGACTTACTACGCGTGGAGTTCCCGAAGCCCCCCTCGTCCCCGTCGCCCTCCCCCTCCTGAAGCACCCTCAAGGACTGGAAGAGGTTGATATTCTCGGACAAGGCGGCCCCCGTTCCACTTCCCACCACGGCCGTTTCTGCCGCCCTCTTGCGGACACTCTTCACGTTCCTCCAGTGACACGGTTGCGTCTGCAACACGCATTATTTAGTGTATACACGCTTAAATTATTCGAATTTCCGTTCATTTATTTACTACTGGTGTTAAATATGTAATATTATTTTAATTTTTAAGAATATACTTGATTTGCCTGTTAGTAGCTTTACACGTCATATGCAAGGGTAAAATCTGAAAATATCTCTCTGAAAAAATCGCAATTGGAAATATGATCGTCCAATTAATCAAGAACAATGGCGTATGATAGCTACTTTTAATGAAAATGTGAACATCTTTTAGAGATATTCTATCTTTTCTGCATTCTGCCTAAAAGTCATAGCGTTACAAGCTGATGAATGGACATTGAAATGACAGATGTTCAACTCTGTGAGGAGATATTATCGCATGGACATAAGTCATTATTCCTTATTTTAAACTTATGTAGGTAACTTCTAATAGCTCTGTGTCCGGTAAACGTTTGGGTCATCTCGAAGATAGCTGCATTTGCCAGCTTTGAAAAAAACATTTCGGTAATATTGCCACAACTAATAATCAAAATATCAGTAATTTTGTAATATTTTTCTGTTGTATCCCTGCTGAATTTCTAATTAAAAGAATTCGAAAATAAGTTTTGGAAAAGGTTATTATTAAGGTTAAAAATGATAGGATACATGTTGTAAACTTACTGGACAGCGACCATGACACATCCGAACATCGCACTCGATGTAGAGAGCCGGGGAACCCGTGAAGCGGAATGTCTTCATGTACGCATACACTTGCGTCTCAAACACACCGCTCTCCGACCAGGAACCACGGAAACGTGAAATCAACTTGTCATCCACAGGACACCTGTAACCGGATCATTATCATCATCATCATCCATATCATTATTATCGCAACGCGGAATGGCATAACCACCTGTCTAAAAATGTCTTATATCATATTGTTGGCAAAAATGTTACATGCTGTAAAGGGCAAAATGTTAATCGCTCAAGTTGGGGAGAAGAATCTTAAAAGTTTATCTTGAAACTGCATTTGAATTATAATAATGAAAATATGTATATAATTTGGACACGACGGTCACGACAAAACCGGGTCACTGGTAAAAATTATAAGTAAAAAAGGAATAAAACTATATTTTTATTATTACAATTGCTTAATTTATATAAAGTCATAATGCATTTTGATTAAAAAATATACATAGGTATGTATATTTCATGACATTGAACCAACTGACATGTTAATTCATTGATGCTTATGGATTGGTATATATACAATTGATTAATTAAGTAAACATTGCAGTCGGATGTGTTCTGAAAAATATTAAACTACAAAATCAATAATTAAAACTTGAACCTACCCAAATTCATCAATCAGTTGAATTTTCTTAGTTCCTCCATTGTGAGCGTAACAATCATTTACGACAATATCAAAACCATCTGAAATAAAATGATTTACAAATTTATTATTACATGTCCTATTCTATTATTGTACATGGCGGCCAGTGCTAGATAAGCTCCCAACGTCACTGCGATCCGAGTAGGTATATTGTGATGGGTCCAGATAATTTAGTTCTCGGCCTCTGAGCGTCTAGGTCATTAAAGAGTCTGGCTGCTGAATGGAGGGCGAGTGTTCTCATATTGCTAAACCTCCTTCTCCAATCCCAAGTCCTTAGAGTAGCGGGCTATTAGGTAGGGGGCGAGTGCTCTCGCATTCTCAGGTTTAATCGATGGTCCACCGAGGAAGCGGAATTCTTTCGCAATATAAAGCATCACATTGGCATAAAATGTGTATAGGTGTTACGGAAACTACACCTAGAAGTTATTCCATGTACAGTGTACACGATACAACGTCACATTATAAATATTTCGACTGTTTATTGTTTATATGTCTTATAATATAAAAAATATATTTGAGGATATTTCTCAAATAAAAGTAATGTGATGAGTGTTATTACCATATTTGCTCCGCATGTAGATGATGAGGGTAAGAGGATCTCCGACTCTGACTGGACCGGTCACCCGAGGTCCTCCGGTTCCATAGCCCGTCCTTATCTCCATATAACACTCGGGAGGTTGCAGAGTAAACACCACAGGGTTCCCAGTAGCAACTCTAAACACACATATACGATAATGTTCTAGCTTACTAGACAGAATGGTGCGTACTGCGCAGTGTGTCGCTTAACCCACCCAATGACAGGTCATACTTGACATCGATGTCTATATTGGTGCATATAAAACATCCAGACAGCTCTGTTCGCAACTAATATTTCATCATGATCGTAGAACAACGACAGAAGATGTGAAAATGCGACATTGACTTTCTTTTATATTTTAGCTTGAAAAGGTTATGTAAAGAATTTATATTCCGAGTTGATTTTTTTATTATTTATAACTAACCCAGGTATCAAATGATATATTTTTAGTGACAAAAAGCGTAAAAAAAAGCGTTCAGACGAGGACAGGACAATATTGTCCCGTTCATGCATCGGACCTATTGCTCAGAACAATAGAGTACCCCCACAACCACACGCGACTGCATTGTTCTTGTTTGTACACACACGGACAGGACAGTAAGACAATAGCCACTTGCGTCGCGCATGTGTGTCGCTCCAGGGCATTTTTTCTGCCAAAAATGTCGGCAGATAAAATGCCTTTTTATTATTTAATTCATCATTCATTCCCTTTCCGCACTAAATGATGCATAGGGCACTGCATTGGTAAACCAATCGCAGCGTATCTTGATCATTTTTGTTACATGGGTAAGATGTCAGTCAGTCAAGATCAGTCTTACACTTAAGGTGCCAGTCCAGGGACTACGAAATGTTCTGGTGTAAAAACACATTTTTTAAATAAATATTTTATGTCAACCATGTCAGGAATCGAACCCGAGACCTCTTGCATGGTAGGCAAATGCGCTGACCACTACACCGCCAGGCCGACACAATAGTACTTGGCCAAGTTTTATGAGAAAAAAATAAAGAAATCATATTTTTCTTAAACTTGCTCATCATGTATTTCTTTTTGTAGCGTTCCGCATGTAAAACTACGGTCACATTGTTGTATTGTCCCATGGTTCTGTCCTGCGTGTTGAGACTGTTTACGGAGCTGGGATAAAACAATACTGTCCGGTCTTTTGTATTATCTTGAAAACCCAGCTTTATTAAAATCCTTCTCAAATTATGCAATTTTATTTCATTGCAATGTATAAACGATTTCAGGTAATGAATAATTTTATTTTCCAATAATGGAATTAGAAGCGCTTGCCTTTTTCAAATAATTTACCGAAATGTCTGTTTTATTTTTTACTTTGGTGTGAGGCGCAGGAGCGGTGGGTTTCCGCCCTGCCCATACCTCTTACCGCGCAAGTCATGTTTAACTATGAACTAATTATTATCAAATGAATTATTGAACATTAATTTTTGTTACAGGTACCTATGATATGGTAAATAAAAGTAATCCAATTCAATGGTTTAAGTTAAAACTTACTCCACGTCGAGAAAAGGAAATGTGACAGTTTTCCAAAAGTCATATCCGTATTCGCAAGTCACCTTGAAGTGCTCATCGTATTCTTCTTCAATCAGTGGGTTATACTGAACTGTCACCGTGTTCCACATGAAGTTTTTCTGAAAATCGAAAACATATAAATGACACGGTTTAATTATTTTTAATATATGTTTTCTTCTTCTGTACTCATATTTTTTTCTAAAATGGAGATACGAGTAGGTACTAGACATATGCAAGTCACCTACATTACCCGTTTCACTTCTGTTTAGCAAAACAAGCAGCACCAAGGTATGATGTAGGATGCATCCTTAATATACTTACAGAGGCCAAAAATACATTTACGTTAAATAAATCAGCAAAAATAAACTCTCAAACATTTTTATATATTTCTCAAAAATATGCAGTTTTCTCTATTTTTTTTATCTGTACTACTTACTTGATTTATTTATAAATATATTGCATATGCATACATGCATGTATTTATTGGCAGGGAATCTACATAACACTAGATGATTGAACATGAATATGAAATGTCCTCTGTTTAGGTTAGGTAACATGGCTCAGCCTGTTTCTAAAATGGAGATTATTTGTGTTTTAAATTGTGAGTAGATCATTATGGAAAATAAAAATTGAAAAAGAGTGTTGTCATCGATTGGGAACATACGAGTACATCGGAGGTTCCTATAAATTTGATTTGATAATTCATTTTTTCATTGAAACAATAATATAATCACTGGTTTGCAATGACAAAAAATATTATATTATCAATTATATTTTATTATCATCACGCCCCTCTCCACACCAGTGGTGCATAAGGCAATGCATCGGTAAACCGAATGCAGTGTTATTCGATCATCTGTTACAGGAAGGTAAGGTGATCAGTCTTACGCTTCAGGTACCAGTTCCGGGACAGGTCCACTCGCCAGGAAATGAACCCGGGACTTCAAGATGACGAAGGCATCAACACTATACACTTAGGGGGACTTATCTTTATTTGATTTTCTTATTCAGGAATTTTATCCGAGAGCTGCCATCGAGTCGAAAACACTGAATCTGCCTAGACACAATATTTGATAATTTTACAAAACGTTTTTCTTAATTTTGCCAAAACATTTTTGACAGTCAGGTTTTGTGAAAGTTTCGAGTATTGCTGTGCCACAATTTTTCCCCATCTTTCTAGCACGGTTAACTGAATGAATAACTAATAATAGTCATTGTATTGAAATATTGTATAAATCACAGAAATGTAATAATAATTTCAATAATGTTTTGAGTGTGTCCAAATGTTTGCAGACATGCTGGAATGCCTAGACGTCCATATTCCCTTCTCAAAAATGTTTCCCTTTCTGTTGCAACAAATTTAGATTTAATAATTGTTTCTTTAAAAACAGTTGAACGGAGAATTGAAGCAAGTTGCTGCTGTATTTAACTTACTGAGGGAGTTTTCCTCGGATCTTCGTGCCTCGTGTTCTTGCCGAGTGTCCCGCAGCGATTTAACTGGATGTAAAACTCATAGTAATCTCTTCCAGAACCATTGATGTACATGCACTCTGGATCGTAAGCGTATCCTAAGAAAACATTTTTTTTTTTAATGTAATCCTTAAAATATCGTTTTCATCAATTCTCGTAATAAATATTTTTTTTTAATGTTTTGCAAATTATTAAAATGACTAAAAAAATACTGAAAAAAAATTGTAAAATGGTTAGTGTATAGCATTTTGTAAAATATTATACAATTAGATATTTTTACAAAAATTAAAAAAGTTTAACTTTCAAACAAATAACGGAATACTCATAATAAACAAAAGTACAGATATTTGAAGAAAAAAAAACGGAGGCCATAGTGTTTAATGATTTCTTTTCCATAATTTATAAAAATAATATAACTTAGGCCTGTCAGCAAAATCATATTTACGTCGTTTATTTAAGTAGCGTGCGCTCCTGCGCACTGCCGATAACCGACTTATTTAAACCAATGAGAAAAACAAACATAACTAATGTTTTTCTTGTTATATGCATGGTATACCATCTATCTATTGTGCTATCTGGGTGCTGTTGTCTCTTTCACACAAACACCACCCACAGAAAAATGTCTCTGTCTTCCTTGTTATAAGTTCCGTCCTCGTACTCTCTCTCATACAGTTAAACATATTTATTGTATTGGCGTTACTTTCATTCATATTATAATTATCCTTCGCATAGCAAGGATAGGTATTTTTAATATTAAAATTGTGCATATTAATACAAAGTTTATTTTCCAAATCCGGTGGGAAAATATCCATTACTAAAAATACAACTTTATCATTTGAAAAAATAAGAGAAATTTATTAAGTCTCGAATCTTATGTAGACTCATGTTTCATCATAACCAACCACACAAGAGTTAAATGAAAAAAATAAGAAAATGAATAAGCAGCTTGTACTTACCAGCCGAGTACACCAAACCAGCGAATGACCCGTTGAAGCCAACTCTTATTTTCATATATTCGTCCTGGCACTCGGCTTCAATATCTAGAGGGGCAGAGGACATTCTTATGTCATATTAAATATTTTTAAACCGAGATGAAGCTGTTGAGAATATGGAAATCTAGACATTTATAGAGCTTATGATCTGTCACTTTACAAACTGTGTAATATTCACCATTTCGCTAATAAGTAGTTGACTTCCATATCCACGTTTGACATTTTTAAATTCTCTATATATTTATACATTCTCATGCAATTGGTTCACTTATAAAGAATGAAAGTATGAAGAAAATAGCGACATCTATTGTTGAAAAGGGGAAAGGAAGTGTTTATATTTGGTTGGGTTTCCAAGATAGGCTATGGTGAAAATATTCACTCTTAATGATAAATTTTAATTCTAATAATTTTTCATTGCAATATATAAACACTCTCCAGATATTCAGTGGGTGTTGTATCAATACTTAAAGCATCTAAGCTTGCACAATAAATTATTTAGAATTATTTTGCCGGGTGTCGTTCCTATTCTATTTATTTATTTAAACGCCATTTTCACTATAAAAAAATACACGGATATGGTAAATATAAACTATAAATTTTAATTAAAAAATATGTATGTGTATGTATTAGAAAAACAGTAAAAATAGAGTAAAAAGTAATGAGGATCTCCTAAAATTTAATCAATAAAAAAATATAATTAAAATTCAAATAAAAATATGTGCCATCTAACAGCCATTGTCAATCTCTTAGACTCTGTCATAATACTGTTTTTTTGCTGTAGTTTGTATTATGTTTTTCTTCAGCGTCAGTGACATGATAGTAGTATAGGGTGTGTAGGTAGGCACTTCCTCCTCCCTATTGCGGCTGATCTGAGAGCGAGTGAGTGAGTGAGTGAGTGAGTGAGAGTGGCGGGGGTGAACACTCACGCTGCACCCGTGTGGTGTTGTAGCGGAAGCGGCGGTACTCGCGGTCCCAGGAGTCCGAGGGCAGGCGCCACTCGAGGCCGTGGGTGGAGGCCCCCTGCTCGGCCCCCTCGGCCTCCCCGCCGCGCCCGCGCGCCCGCAGCGCCGGCACCGCCACGTACGAGGACGAGTCCGACAGGAACACCACCTGTGGGCAGAGTCGTGAATGTTACTCGATACGGCAAGTCTGCTAAATTATATGAATGGAGTATGCCACGCACCTTCGCCAACGTATTTAGAATATGGACTAACGGGGTGGGGATCCGCTGCAGACGCATCTTGAACGAATAATTAAAGTAAAAAATGGCATTATAGAAGTTATCCTCGAGGTACCAATAAGAAACCAAAGAAAAAAAAAGAAATTTAATCAAACGATTTTTCCATTTTAAAACGCCGTTTTTTCGTGTAGTCGAATGGCCGACATGAATAATAAATTTAGCTAAAAACAGACAAAATACCTAAAAACACTTCCTAAAAAACACAATTTCTCAAAAGAGGTCTAAACTAAAATATTAAATATAAAACTAATATTTTTTTTAAACGACTGTTGAAAGTAAAACTAGTTAAGGTATTTAAGAAAAATTCCATAAAATTTCTTTGATTTAAAGTGAATTTATTTCTTTTTAATAAATTAACTATCGTCAAATCATTTGAATAAATTTGACTAAAATATTTTGTCTTCATACAAATATCAATGTATTTAAATTGAGTCTAAATTACGAGAGGTGAAATCTGCCAGTCCAAAACCAATTATACTATAGGTATATCAAACTTTTAAGTATATATTGTGATAGAATCGGGTTGTGGTCCCGGGGCAAGTGTTGCGGACTCGTGGATCAAAGATCTTAGGTTCGAACCCCACTCTATTCTAACTCGATTCCCATTTTCTAATAGTGAGTTATATTTACTACCCGTAGAAATTGAAATATTCGGGTAAATTATAAGAACGCAAATGTTTCTTTTTTCCAAAACTTTTTTTCATTAAAATATCTTGGAAAATGATTGTTTTCACCTAATGTTCAATTTTTAATACCCGATTATGAAAAAAAAGGCGTCTTAAAATAGTAAACTTATATGATTCTTTTACTTTTTATCAGACTACAAGAATAAAATTTGAACACCGCGTCGCATCTTCCGAAACAATACCTTTGAATGCGTTTTCAAAAAAAGTAATTAATCCGCTTGTAAGGTCAGCCGCAAGCCTCGCGTAGTAACGGTTTCGCAACACGCGAAGCCATTATTCATGTCTTATCGGGACATCGAATTTTCTTGCTGGAAAAGATAATATCCCATTTCCTTACCGACTGGTTGCGCCATACAGGACTGGTAGGTATACCCTGGTCTAATTACTTACCTACATAATATTGAGTACTACATTCGGTATAGCCACCTCGTGATGTAGTTATTAGGTCACTTGGCGACAATGCGCGGGGTTCCAGGTTTATTTCCTATCACGGTTCACATAAATTAGCTTCCGTAAAAAACCACCCGCAATAATTTTGAATGGATTTTGAATGCAACCAATACGGTGTAGGTACCTGTTAGGTTATCTGCCGATAAGTTTTATCTTAAGAGGACGATTAATAATTAACAGTAAATTGTAAAAGGTTTTAAATAGCCTTATGAAATAATAGTATTTAAATTTTAAAATGATATTTCTTGTTTTCTTTACGGCGATTTGGTAAAAGGAGCGATTCTTTTCATTCGCGTGATTTACAATCAATATGTTTCTTCCATACACCATTTGATGAGAATGAATTATATTTAATAGATTTTAAATACCTAATACCAGGTTCTGTGTAACCAGAATTCTGTCAGTCCAGTTTCAGATAATTCCTTAAAATATATTTAAAAAAAAAAACAAAACATTTTTTAAAAATAATGCGTTTATCAAAATACCACGTCATATGGATCCAAGTGTTTCACTATTTAAGGGAACAAGTCACAACACGTGTTTTAATTGACCCAATGATTAAATTATTTTGTAAATTTATTTATTTATTAACGGACATTGTCCATGTATACAATTTATAGGGTTTAAATATTACAATAAAAGAGTAGTTAAAAATAATATTAAAACAATAATTAAAAAAAGAAGAAAAGAAGCATTGACAAACATAAGGGACATCAAGACAAGATCTGGACTATTTATTTAGTGCTCGTTGTAAACTTAAACCAAAAAAGTCCAGATCTTGTCTTGAGTTGACAATACGACAAAGACGGGTCATTGGAGAATTAAAGCCATAGTATATATATACATAGCTCATATGATTATGTCTGTAAATAAATCTTGTAAAATTTATATTTTAATATTAAAATCTTATTATATTTAAAGTTACATCATCATTCCACTTTACGCAACCAGTGGTGTATAGGGAACTATATTTGAAACCAAATATAGCGTATTTCGATAATTTGTTACATGAAGGCAAGGTGATTAGTCCTACGCTTCAGGTGCCAGTCCAGAAACAATAAAATATTGCAGATAAAACAATATTTAATACTTATCTTCAGAATCGAAACCGGAACTACAAGAATGACAGACGAACGCTTTAACACAAAGAGGAGGACTTATCTTCACTATATTCCCTTATTCGGGATTTTTGTATGAGAGCAGCCACACTCGTCCGGGGTTCTGGTTTTATTTCACACACAGAATTGTATTCTTCATCCGCATGGACAGACAGACAAATTACTATTTAATATAATCGAGTTGCGGACTCACGGATCAGAGGTCCGAGGTTCGAATCCCACTCTAACCCAACTTGATTTCTATTTCATTATTACGAATCTATTGTGAGTATTTATAACTCGTTGAAAATGGCCACCAAAAATTTTAACATTTGGGTAAATTATAAGAACGCTAATATTTCTTTTTTATTGATTACAAAAAAAATATACACATCGGCGCTCGAAAGGCTATTTACTTTAAGCGACATCGCAGTTTTAATAAGGACATAACTAGTTACATTAAACGACACGGGACTTTTAAAATATTTTCAATAAATAAGCGAATATACATTAAAATATGATTTGCCCCGTCTATGGACGATGTTCTGAATGGAGGTATGTATATATATTTTTCTCCTGTAAAGTTTGCAAAACGTCGTTTAAAGTAAATAGCCTTTCCAGCGTCGATTATGTTGACAAAGGAAATACTCCATTAAATAACGCTGACATAATATTTTCACTCCAGTAGTTTTTTCGAGTCAGTGTTGCCACGCTCGCTTCGATTTAATTGTAGAAGTCGTGATTCTAATTTGGTAAATTATACGGATTCCACTATACTGTAAACAGATGTTCCATCTCGCGACTAATTGTCTGGGAACTCGGGAACTATCTCCTGCAGCAATCCGCTTTATTGTTTCTTTAATCTGACACGTTATTATATTGTTACGTAGCCCTCACCCCGAGATTAGCGAATTAGCCTCCGGCTCGACCCGGCAACGGTACACCGGAGGAGACGAGAGACTAGCGACGAGAGAAGAGACAGACGCGACACACCAGCTCTTCAATACCCGGGACTGAGAACTTAATAAATTCGGATAAATTTGCCGTAACGGACCGCAACCGGCGCGGCGCCATCACCGGTCACGGTATGATAGTGTTTTTCAACCTTTTTCGGTATGTGACCCCCTTTTTACAAAAACAATCTGGCGACCCCTCAGAACCTTAATTTTATCATACCACTCGTTTGTTAGTGATTTGCATATCATCTTCTTTCTATTGAGGACTTACTTGAAATCGAAAATTCAAGTGCAAGGGAGGGATCTATAAATATTGTTGCTGATGGCGCGCTTAAAATGGAATTGAACTCCTATAAGTTTGACGTCTTTTGGATGAAGACAAAATAATAATATCCAGAGCTGACAAGGAAGCTTTGAAATGATTAGTGTCATTCGCCATCCTACTTATTTCCCCCTAATTGAAAGCGTAATCATTGTAGATAATGAGTAGATAACTTCGTAATATAATTAAAATTGAATTAAGCTTGTATTATTTATATGTATTATTTGTAAGGTGGCGCAAAAGCCATCATCCTATCGGAAGATGCCATAACTTTTGCTTGTTGGCTGTTGGCGCAGCGTGAATTTAGGTGCAGATTTCCAGGTCGTCCGACACCAACTGGATAAGCACTACGGCGTTTAGCCGCTCGCCTAGAAGTCTATGGGGCAACATGAGATGCTGCCGGGTCTGGCCGGCCCCAGGGTCAGAGCAGCCGTTCTGCTGAGAATATCCCAGCTGTGGCTGAAGATGTCAAAGAAGATCCAGGAGTATCGACCAGACGACGTGCCACGTAATTGGGCATCAATCGGCGGTCTTTACAGAGAATTTTGGGATTGGAGAACATGTGGTTCCAACAAGATGGATCAACGGCGCATACTGGAAGAGCCACAACCAATATTCCAACCAATGAGCCAAAACCAATAGTGGCTTGATCTCTCGTTTTAGTAATTTGCACTGGCCGGAAAAATCAACCGATTTAACCGTTCCTAACTTTTTTGTGGGGTTTTTTGAAGTCAAAGGCCTATGTTTACAAGCCTCAGACTATCGCAAAGAGAATATCAGCCAAGAATGCGAGAACCTAGCGCCGGAAGTTCTGGAAAGAGTGAAGGAAAATTCCACAAATCGGGCTCGTATGGTCATCAATTCTGGCGGCGGCCCCTTGGCCGATATCATTTTCTCGACGAAATGGAAAAAAAGTTAAGATATCAAATAAACACAATCAAAAAATAAAATTTAAAAAAATTACAAAGAAGAAAAAATAAACGAATTTGAGATAAATAAGTCAATCAGGTAACAAAATGATATCAAAAATCCTAAATTTCAAACAAGTCATGGTCAAAATAGTTTTACCTTAAAAGGTATATAAAATTATAATAATCTCCCCAATGAACTAAATACTATTAAATCACTAAATAAATTAAAAAGTAAATTTAAAGAATTTTTTGTACTTGTGTAAAAACAGCATTCATATTTTAATTAGTATTTCTGTATTATTATACACTGTTTTTCTCTTTATTTCGTATATTTTTATTCACACGTAAATGGGAGGGTCCGATGTCTTGCAGGGTACCTGCTGGCACAGCGCGGGTTTAAACTGTGCAACTCGGTTATAAGCTTATATAATGCACAATCAGTTTTTCTGGGTTATTATGCCGTGTGTCGTTCGTACTCTCTACCGACGTTTCGGATCGCGTTACAGCGTCCATCATCAGGGTTGATGTTATTTGTGTATGAATATGTGTTACGTTAGGTACTTAGAATTTTTACCGTGTCGTAGTCGTTTTTGTGTGATGTTATGTATTTGGGACTTGTACCGTGTCGTAGTCGTTATGCGATTTCTTTATGACTGGGTACCAGGATGTTTTTAATCGCATCCCATCATCTCTGTTTATGTTGTCGGGATGTTTGTAAATCTCAATTGCTTCTTTTACTAGTCGTGTTTGGTGGTTCTTTGGCCTCCCTAAGATTATCGGCTCAAAGGAAAACTTATGCCCCGTTTCTATGTGGTGCTCGGCCAAGGCCGATTTTTCGGGGTAGCCGAGCCTGCATGCACTCATGTGCTCCTTTACTCTCTTCGTTATATTTCTGGCAGTCTGCCCGATGTAAACCTTAGGGCAGTTTTTACAATCCAGTTTGTAAATGCCGTCGGTTTCGAGAGGATCCCGGTCCTTTGCTGATTTAAGAAAATCTCTTATTTTTGCCGACGTGCCGAAAACAGTTTTGATCTGGTGTTTTTTAAGGATTTTGGAAATTCTATCCGTAATATTCTTTACATATGGCAAACAAGCTATCCCTTTATAGTCATCGTTATTGCTGTCATACGTCTTGTTTGTGTTTGATATAGAAGCTATTCTAGCCAAAATCTCTTTCTTTTTGTATCCGTTTCCTTCCAGCGCGTTTGTTAATATGTTCAATTCAGTTTCTAAACTTGTTTCTTCACAAATACGAGTGACAATGGAAAAAGAACAAAAACGGGTCCTTCCATTCCTTGATGTCGAAATTATGAGAAAACAAGACGGGAACCTGGGCCATAAAGTGTATAGAAAGCCGACTCATACTAATCGGTATCTTCATGCTACCTCTCACCATCATCCGTCCCAAAAACTGGGTCTCATAAATACACTTGCCAGAAGGGCGACTCGTATTTGTGAAGAAACAAGTTTAGAAACTGAATTGAACATATTAACAAACGCGCTGGAAGGAAACGGATACAAAAAGAAAGAGATTTTGGCTAGAATAGCTTCTATATCAAACACAAACAAGACGTATGACAGCAATAACGATGACTATAAAGGGATAGCTTGTTTGCCATATGTAAAGAATATTACGGATAGAATTTCCAAAATCCTTAAAAAACACCAGATCAAAACTGTTTTCGGCACGTCGGCAAAAATAAGAGATTTTCTTAAATCAGCAAAGGACCGGGATCCTCTCGAAACCGACGGCATTTACAAACTGGATTGTAAAAACTGCCCTAAGGTTTACATCGGGCAGACTGCCAGAAATATAACAAAGAGAGTAAAGGAGCACATGAGTGCATGCAGGCTCGGCTACCCCGAAAAATCGGCCTTGGCCGAGCACCACATAGAAACGGGGCATAAGTTTTCCTTTGAGCCGATAATCTTAGGGAGGCCAAAGAACCACCAAACACGACTAGTAAAAGAAGCAATTGAGATTTACAAACATCCCGACAACATAAACAGAGATGATGGGATGCGATTAAAAACATCCTGGTACCCAGTCATAAAGAAATCGCATAACGACTACGACACGGTACAAGTCCCAAATACATAACATCACACAAAAACGACTATGACACGGTAAAAATTCTAAGTACCTAACGTAACACATATTCATACACAAATAACATCAACCCTGATGATGGACGCTGTAACGCGATCCGAAACGTCGGTAGAGAGTACGAACGACACACGGCATAATAACCCAGAAAAACTGATTGTGCATCTTAACGGCCGTGAAAATCTAAGAAGTTTAAGCTTATATAACTTTAAATTGATAAATAACTATAACAGTTCAAGCCACTCTCCAATCACAAGAGCTATTCTCTTTTTTAGAAAGTCACAGTTTTAAGATTAACTAAAAATATAAAAGTAGACTGTAATAGAAAAAAAACATGTATCATTTTATGTTACTATATTAATTAAGAAAAAAATGTATGTGGAGTTCATTAAAATATTCAGTATTAAAGAAGTACAAAAAATAATATTTTATTATATTCATGAGATACTGATGAACTTTTAATTTTAAAGGTGCAATATCTCACTACTAGTAAAATGTAGTTACCAACTTGAGCCAGAAACCCGACGATGTAATTAAAGAACAATATATAAATATAACAAATTATGATTTGATTTTTTTTCTTTTTTTTTGCACAACAACAGGCCAGGAGACCCAATTACAGTTGTAAATTACATCACAGATCACCCCAGGCTTGAGAAAAATCACATGAATTTTTTTGTGTTCTCACCGGGAATCGAACCCGGAACAAGCGTCTTGACCACTACACCACGGAGGCCGCCTGTTATGATTACCATACGAATGTTGTATGTATTGTTTGCGGACCATAATAAATAAAACAATTAAAAAAATAAACAAATTTGTTATTATTTGTTTTCGTTAAATTATTGAAAAATAACTAAAATAACTAATAAAAATAGCTAACTTCACGAAAATTATTGAATTTTTGTAGGTATAGGACTTGAAGCCGATGCCTTTTAGAATAATTTTATGTCGCTCGCGACCGCGACCCTCCGAAGGAGGCTTTGCCAGAAGTTGAAAAACGTTAATATATTATAACAGATGCGTTTTAGTCTAAACGAGAAACGGTGTGAAGATCGCTGTTACAGGCATAACGCATAACTGTACATTCCCGAATAATGGTCCCATGACAGTACCTAGTTACATTTGACGAATTATTTTAACGCGGTTACAACTTAGTATAATTGTGCGTTGTAGCGCCTATTATTTCATAACTCTTTCATTGTTATTTTTAACGACCCACAGAGTTGAAGATAATCGCATCGCAGATCGAGACTGAAGCGGGAGGTCAAACAGCGAACCTGTACATTTTTCTCGCCGTAATCTGATTCTCCGTTTGGCAATAAAGATGTTATATTTACTGAGACCGAATTAATACCGAGTTCCGTGGAAGCGCAGTTCATAGGTCGTGGGTTTATTTACCGATTTAAGTTTCAAATGTTACGGTAAAAGTCCCGGCACAGAGCGCTTCACTATCAACGAATTTAATCTAATCGAAAATAGGCGAATACCTAATTAAGATTCTGGTCCCGAAAATTTTCTAAAGAGAGTTTAATAATTCTGCACGAGACGAACATCTGACAATGAGAAAGTTCAGGGGTTTTTTATTTCTCGATTGACTACGTATTAAACTAAGCTAAATAATGTTAAGATAAATATAATATCTATTTTACATAATTCATTATTCCATGTCCGCTCCCTAGTTGGGGCATACAGTGCCCACAAAGATCCCCCAAGCTCTCTCTGTCGGTTGCCAGCTCCTGTGCATCCTAACAAGTCAAGTCACGTCCCGTAATTCTGACACGAACTGCCGACGAACAGTCAGCAGTGGACGCCGAGAACCTGATGCCTTGTAAAGTAGGCAAGCGTGGTTAAGGATCTCGGGAGGCATCCGCAGCACATGGCCAAGCCAACCGTATCGCCTCCGTTTGATGACAGTTGTCACCGAAGTTCGCTGCGTCCGTTCTCTTATTATTTTATTCCTCACAAAGTCAAACCACCGCACACCTAAGATTCTTCTGAGGCATCTATTGTCAAAACTCGGAATTTTGCTGCTTTGGGCCCTAGTGAGGTACCACGATTCGCATCCGTAGAGGAGAATAGGTGTTATGCAGGCATTGTATAGTAATAAAATATGTAATAATAAAAATAAATATAATATAACGTTAGAACCGGGTTGGGGTCCCGCGGTGGTATTGTGGACTCACGGACCTAAGGTCCGAAGTTCAAATCCCACTCTACCACAACTCGATATCCATTTTTCCAGCACAAGTTATTTACGACTTTTAGAAAATGGTATGAAAGTTTAAATATTTGAGTTAATAATAAACACTTAAGTATTTCTCTTAAAAAAAAAAACCTAAGTTTCATTCTTATGTATTATCGATTTGTCATCGCCATGACTTTTAAAGTTTTGTAATTTTGAAATTACTTTTAAGTAATTAAGGTAAGTTGTACTGACATTTAAAAGTAGAATCCCTTTAGCTGTCAAAATACACTATACGCTGAAAAAACTGGCTACCCTGAAACCAGAAATCTATCACAAAATATAACAACGCTGTAAATTGGTTGTTTTTCACAAGGATTGCGAAGTTTCAAAGTAGTTCATTTCTATTCTTTTTTTCATTCATTTTCGAGAAAATTCGCCAAAAAAATGCTCTAATTTTTACTTCGCTTAAGAAAACATTTTTTATACGTAGTTTCTCGTAGCACTAAATATTTGAATTGTATTTTTTTTTTAAAGATTCTGAATCCTGACGGGTCCATCTCAAAATTGACCGTTACCGAGATGACATTCGTACAAAGTAATTTTTCGTAACATTAGAATTTCACTGAGCACTGTATTCGTAAACGGAATGAAGCGTTTTTACATAATCTGTTTCATGAAGGTAATGCGATCAGTCTTACGCTTCAGGTGCCAGTCCAGAAACAAAGAAATATTGTAGTCATAAAATCCTTTGATAATCATCCACCCTGCCAGGAATCAAACCCGTGACCTCGAGAATATTAGGCAACGTGACAACCACTACACAATGTGGCGGACTTATCTCCACTCTTTTCTTATTCGGGATTTTCACCCGAGAGCTGCCGTCGAGTCGAAAACGCTAGTTCAGGGTACCGGTTCTATTTCACGCCCAGAACTAAAGTTGATTAAAATCTTAATACACTTAGACACGGATAATATCTAATTTTCATATTAATTTTATTTATCTTGGCAATGTAATTTACGATACTCATGTTGATGGATATCTCGAGGAAGATCGAGGAAGACATTGTATGACAAAATTCAACGAGTATTTAAAGTGAGACATGTTAAAAGTTGGAATGATAGTTGTGCGTGCATGATCAGATGCACGAATAGAGGAAGCGAGATCTGTATACAAAGACAAAATGATGAGGCATTCTATCCTCTTTGTCTACCTCTGCGGGGAACCGCGCGGTGGTTTGTTTGTTGTCTCTAGCGATTCCGGCAAACGGCAAACTTTCGGCAAACTAAAATATATTTTTGAAAATAAAGAAGTCTCTATATGCTTAAAAACACGAGTATATGAATAGTGCATATGGCCGTTGATAACATACGGACTAGAAACCATGTCTGTAACACAAACAAGTAGGTAGAAATTAAAAGACAGCTGCTCGGTGTATGTCTAAGAGACAGAGTAAGAAGTGAAGAAATAAGGCGCTGAATCATAGTCGTGGATATCATGGATCGTGAAGCGAAATTGAAATGGCAGTGGGCAGGACACTCGGCGAGGCAAACTGATGGCAGGTGGACACCCAGAATAATAAAGTGGAGACCATGGACAAACAATAGAAGTGTCGGAAGGCCACAGAAATGATGGGTCGATGACATCGCCTCTATTGCCGGTAAAACATGGATGATTAAAGCGGGTGATAGGAAGGAATGGAGACGTTTGGAAGAGGCCGCCATCCAGCGGTGGAGAGAATAAGGCGAAGAAGTAGCAATGCCAATTACGTTTTTTTCTGAAAATTCAGGTGTAGCTGATCGTGCGCGGGAAATCTCCCGCGAACACTTACAATGTATCGAGTGTGTACGACGTGCGTGTATGCATCTGGGGGCTTGTTCGTATTGTTATTTACGTGTGTATCGGCAGTAATTATCAGGCATTATGAATAATAGTACCTACTCACGTAACCGGGTGGATATTGGATAATGGGCGGGCTCAGATAACGGCGGTCATTGTACAAAGATTCCTCCCGACACGCGACTACCGTGTTAGTCCAATTATTGGTACCTACTCGTAATGCACGTCTCGTGTTGCAAAGCTTAACATTTGCCATTCTGCTTACGTTTAAGCATCCAAATTGATTTAATTTAAGAGCTGATTCCTTTACTCGCCTAGTTCGGTCGAATTTGAGCAAATACTCGTAAAGAGAGAAAACAATAAAATTTCAAGGGCGCGAAATGAGCCAACGTGATATATTGCGGGCGTAACTGCTGGCATATACTCGAGTATTAAAATATTTTTTAAATATGTACGGGGAGAAAAGGAAGTAAAATTAACTTTATACGAACTATTTCTTTATTTTAACGTGCTGGGCGTAATATAAATTGTACATTGGTAGATTTATTGCCATTTGGCAACTTCTTTCAACCAACTGATAAAATAAAGGTGTTATTTAGATCATTTAAGTTTTCCTATTACTCAAAAAACCTATTGTTTATAAAGCACTGATGTTGCATTAATTTTCTTTTATTATTATTACCTAGTTGAATACTAACCACTTTATTTTAATTTGAAATTATTCTTAAATTTTCTTTGTTATATTTGTACTTAGAACATACGATATTTTATTTAGAGATTTACTTTTTTGTTTTTTTTATATTTTGTTTTCTCTAAGTTGTTTAGTTTTAATTATTGTATTATTTTTCTATTATTCTATTATGTTCACTGCTGTGATTATTTCAGTGAAACTTTTTTTTGTAAAAGGTTCTTTGAACCGTTGATGTACTTAATTAATGTAAATAAATAAATAATTTATGTAATAGGTACGTAAAGGCAGATAATCAAACATAAATATGAGCGGAAATGCTAAAAAATCCTTAACTGTAGGCACAATGAACATTTTTACAAGCACGTTTCTTTCAAAAGTTAATAGTTAACGAATAACAGTATAAATCCAATAGAAATATAAACAGATATATTATTTTTTCTCACATTTACTTAAGCAGCATTGTTAACTTTCATTGATTTTGCCGTGCTCGATTTTCATATAAATTTGTACGGGGCGAACCGAGTAAATAATTATTTACTACCGAACTTAGTCTTCAGAAATTTTGTCTGACATTAACATTAAAGCCGGATGGACTCGCATCGCTCGAAGTATTGTTGATATGAAAACAATAAAAACGTGTTTTTGTGCATCGGATAAATGACCTAACTCAGAGTACTGACTAGTTTAAGGCCTATTCTTAAGATAAGCAGCTGAGAATGTTGATAAATAGGTATTTGAACATGGTTTTTCTATCACTTTCTCGCAAATGCCTCCCCGATACTGCGCAAAAAGACAACTGCGCGTCGGAGTGATTATGCCAAACTAATATCGACGTTTCGTTTAACAATTTTCCGCACTACAAAACTAACCCGATTCGGTTTCTTTTTAGAAGTATCAGAATTAAATTTTCTGAGTCGGTACTTTTTTCACGTATTTCAAAATTAGTTTTTGTTTTTATAAAAAAAATCATACAGACGACGGCAGATAAAACTGAGTGCATTTGAGTGTGAAAAAAAGTTTGTAAAAAAATAACTGCTCTAGTGCCATGATCCACGGATAAAATACGTGAATACGTTTTTGTGAAGAAAAGTCAGACCACGTTTCCTCTTAAGGCTGTAGTCGGGTAAAATACACGAAAAATAAGGAAATCATACGATTTTGCAATTTTAAAATGAATGTTTTATAAAAATCGCGCAATAATAAAAGAAAAAAACATATATTAAATAAAAAACAACACTTTCAAAAGGCATTTTTACTAAAAAAATACACTTGAAAGTTGTGCATACCTAAAATATAATTATTTTTCGACCGGCAGATTAAGCCATTTCAAATTTAGACAAACTTTGGTATCTCGATACCGGCCCTTGCCGCTATGCCGCTATGCCGCTACCGGTATGAAGGTAATAAAACCTAAATAAGATATTGTTAGAAATTGAATATTACTACCAGAATTATCTTCTTCAAAAAAAGAGAATAAATTTCTATAAAAAAAGGTTTTAACTAAAATATTTCACTAACCTTATTTTTATTAAGTATTTATTTTATTTGGGATTTTTACAGCTATTTTTACATAAACAAAATAATTAGAAAAATTCTAACAATACTAAAGCCAATTTAAAAAATCCACTGTAAATATAATGACACATAATATATAAGAAAAGAAGTTTAGTAATTGTATTTGTGTGACGTTTGTATTCATGTGTATGTGAATGTGTGTATGCTTGAATGTATGAGGGAGAGGATACATGTGCGTGTGGGAATAAATGAGGGAGAGGGTGCGTGTGTGTGGGTGCGTAAGTATGAAAAAATAATTGTTTAAAACTTGTAAATTGTATTAAAAATGGTACAATAAAGAGCTTAGTAAAAAGTTAGAAACCTTTTTGTTAAAATTCAAATGACGAAATGATATAAGTATTACCGAAGGCATAATTTTACGTAGAAATAAAGGAAAATGTTATTTAAAATGGTTGTACTTCTTTTTAAAAACATAAAAATAAGATTTTGATTCCGCTATTTTCATGTACAATTTATTATCTTTAAATTATCACAATCAACTTAAGTTCAATACTTAGTCTTTATATGGGAATTGAGATACCAAAAGTCTAAATTAAAAATGGCGTAATCTTCCGGTCGAAAAGTAATTTTATTTTATTTATATAAAACTTTCAAGTATATTTATTAATACTAGCAATACCTTTAAAAATTATTGTTTTTATTTAAAATATGATTTATTATTGCGCGATTTAAAAAAAAACCTTCATTTTAAAATGGCAAAATCGTATGATTTCCTCATTTTTTGTGCGTTTTACCCGACTACAGCCTTAACACACTACCTATCTTAAAGTCAAACTCAAAATAATAATAATAAAACTAAATATATATAATAAGGCAAATTCGTCCTTGCCGGGAATCAAATTCATGATCTCAGTCATGGTAAGCTTAAGTTTTGATCTCTCGTAGGTACATTCGCAGGCAGATCGACCAGACCGGGACTGCGATAGGCTTCTCGGTGACTTTAACCATCCATCCGCCTAGCGTCCACTAGTCTAGTCGGGGCGCAACAGGAGCACTACCGACATCTGACGGAGTTGGAGGTTGGAGATGTTGATCACGATCAGGGAACGAGAGAAGAAGGATATTCAGAACCACTGCTGGGTGGTTGGCTTCCGCCGAGCCCGTTAATAAAGCCGGTTCCCACATTATTATCTCTGCCTCCGATGACATGTCTATTTAACGGCTTTTCTGTACCTAATGATAGTTAATGACAACTTAAAGCATGAACTCGCGGAATCGGCATATTGTCTTGCCTACAATAAATGATCATGGCCAATACCCACACATAGGCATACAAAGGTACATACTTAATACTTAGTAATTATATAGATCGTGTAACTTCTAGGCTTCTGGGAAGTATGGCTTATGGTTAGGTACGTTTTTCTTTATTAGTACATGGCTATAAAATATTCTTCATCTTTGTTGTGATTACAGAAACAGTTTTATTGGTAACTGCTACTATTTTTAATAAATAACAGAAATGCCCATCTTGAATAGCCCGTGCGTAGATTGTATATGGATATACAACTTTAAATATATATACACATTTATTCGCCCTCAATTATTTATTTATTTACATACATGAGTTTATTGCGCATTATTTGTGACATAAGTCCCAACTCCATGGGACTAAAAGTCCTGTGTTGAGATGGGACTAGCAATTAGTTGACACAGACACATGAGTATATCGCCACAAATATAGGATCAGAAATACAAAAATAAAACACGTATATTGCACATAAATATGATAAACAGTAAGCTCAAACATTCGGAAAATCATCAAGGAGTTTTCCACTCAAATCCCTCCTACTAAGGAAAATCCAGTCCTTAACTACTCTCTTGAAAATAGTTATTGTCGTTGAGAGCTTAATACGCTCTTCCAAAATATTGAACACCCTCGGTGCAATAAATGAGAGATGTATCTGAGCAAAAGTATACGACATACACATACATACATACATACACACGTAGTTGTATAAATATTTTAGTACAAGAAACAAAAAACTTTTTTTAAATGTAAAAATTATATTTGAAAAAATGATTTGTGGTTATTCATTATAATTAATGAAAGATTTCTACCTACCGGTTTCAAAGCTACACAAGTTTCTTTTTCAAGGTGTACTTAACTAATTTATTTATTAATTAAATCATACAGTCTTTATATAAAACAAGGTACAAAAGAACAATTAAAAAAAGTAAGATCAATTACAGATTTCACACTAATTTATTATAAATGCAGGAGGAGAGGGGAAAAATAATTGAATTCTAAAAAAGTTAAATTATAAATATTAAATAAAAAGTACATAAAAAGATGAAGACATTGTATAGCTACTCTATTTTCCTCTCTCTCTCTCTGCTTCCATTAACATTAAAATTTATTTGTAAAAATTCACAACCAACAATAATTTATTAGATGCTGGTAGTAGATGTAAGTAAGTATAAATTAAGAGTTAAAATCAAAAGTTAAAATTAAAATCAAAAGTAAAAGTTAAAATAAAATAAAAAGTTTAAATTAAAATTAAGTTAAACGTTTAAATTAAAAGTTTAAATTAAGAATTAAAATTAAAAAGTTAAAATTGAAAGATAAAATTAAAAGTTAAAAGTCAAGCAGGAGATAATATATACGGAAACATACGGATCTAAAAAGTAAAGTTTTTTTGTCATGTTGTTCTCGTTTTGAAGATGGAAGGTGTGGAGTGAGATGCATACGAAGAAAACACCGTATTCATCTTACTTAACACCTCCGATCTATTTACAACAAGAACAACATGACAAAAACACTTAACTTATTAGCTTCATGTGTTTCGATTTAATATTAAAATAAGATAAAATGCGTTATCTAATGATACTTTGATAATGAAGTTTGTGTTGCTTTGAAACTGGTAGGTAGAAAAAAAGTGGTTTAAAACAAAATAGTTTTATTATATTTTTTTCAACAAAAAATAATCATTTTATTTATATCCCTACAGAGATAAGGTAGATTTTTTTCAAATTCAGGATTATGGATATTCGAGCGTTTACAGGGCTTATGACCTGTCATTGGCTGGGTTAAGTGGCCACTTTAAGTAGGTACTACAACATTCCCCATTCCGCTTATTAGCGAATATCCACACAGGTAACATTTTTGATTTTTGTATATATGAATTTAAAAAATTCTACCTCATCTCTGTAGGGATATAGATAAAAATATATACCTTCTCCCCCTTGGGAGGAAATCGAGATTTGTGTGTGTACAAGTACACGTACCAAAAATAATGTTGCTTAAAAATAATCTTATTTTGCTTAACTTAGCATTTTTATTTTTTCATGCTGATTTTTTATTTCTGAAGAATGCAGTAAAAAAAAAGACAATCATTACGGAATCTAGTGCACACAGTAGTCAAACGTGCTAAAATACTACGAGGCGAACAAAATAGATAACGAATCTCTTAGCATGTCACGCGTTCGTTTCTTAAGTTCGTTCGTATCCCATCTCCAACGCAATCAAAATAGTATTTCTCTTTCGTTCCCGCTACATACAAACAAACATTCCGCGACTTAAGCATTTTGCTAACTATTCAGAATTACTCTTTAATAGGATATTTCATTAAAAAAGATGTAAGCACTATATAAAAGAACATTATCATCCAAGTAAAAATTTAAATTATCAATGTATTTTTAAAGTTGTGGGATAAAAATTATATTTTTGCCTCTACCTGGTCATGACTGGTACTTTCTTCTGAGAGAGCTTCTCTCGTTTCATTCTGAAAAAAAAACAATAATTGATTTAAATTACATGGAAAATGCATCATATCTGAATAGAAAATTAACGGTATAACAATATCTGTATTATAGGTAAAAATTCACCTGAATATTCAGGGATGTTTAACTCTTAAAAGACTGTGGTAAATAATCCATTTGTTTCGCTCAACACCGGCTACGGCGGCTACAGCACAGCGTCTCTGTCTTCCTTGTTATGTGTTATATCTACGAGCACGAGCTCTCTCTAATACAGATGTATTGCTGTATTTGCGGACATCATTCTTCGTATAGCAGGGTTAAATATTTTTTGTATTAAAATTCAGAATATTTATACAAATTTTACTTTTCAAATCCGGTGGGAAAATGTCCATTTGAAGATTACAAAAATACGAGTTCATAATTTAAAAAAATAAGAGAGATATATCAAGTCTTGTGTCCTATGTCGACTAGTGTGACATCACAGCCACAAGGAGTTAGTAACAATTATTCAATAAAAAAATATTCTAGTCACCGACATCTTCTAAACCCGACATTGTTGTTGTCATTGGCAGCTGACAGAGTTGCCTCTTGTACATGGTTGAAATTCCATGGACATCGGTCCATGGAACACATATGAACACATATAGACATATGGTCAGCAACGCAAATGTGAAAATCAAGAGTAATAGACAGTTACAGACTGATATCAAAGTCGGAAGGTGTCCTATCTGGGGCATGTGCTTAGAAGACAGAAGTGCGAACTCTTCGTCATCCTCTTTCCGCACCTGATGAAGCGTAGGGCGCTGTATTGGTACACCAATCACAGGGTGTCTCGATCGTTTTTGTTACATGGAGATAAGATAATTAATCTTACGCTTCAGGTACCAGTCCAGGGACTATGAAATATTCTAGTCTGAAAACACCCCTTTTAAATCAATATTTTATATGAACCATGTCGGGAATCGAACCCGAGACCTTTTGCAACGTGCTTAACATTACACCACGAGACCCACAAAGTACCAACAACTGCACCTAATTATAAAAGGCAAAATAGAGGATTAACGGGGTGTAGGCTGAAGGCAAATCTCGGGATTAGTCATTGACATATAATGCAATAGACACGCTCTATAGTATTTGCCGTTTTTTCTTGTTTACCTTATTTTTTTTACTTTTTATGACATTTTAATTATATCCATTCTAATTTTCTAGCTTTTCAAACTAATTTCACCCCCTTTTCTGTAAATTTTGTGTTTTATTTTTAAGTATGTTAGCATATATATTTTTTTGTAAATTTTTTGTGTTAAAAATAAATAAAAATATTTTTAAAATTAGTGACACGAAAACGTACCCATAGGTACTAAATTTGTGATATTTACATTTGAATATTATTTTTTTTAAGCTTTGTCAATCACTCATGTACAAATATTTACAAATGAAAAGGTACACAATCTATTTCAATGTTTATCCGAAAGGTTTTTACACGTTTTCATGTCAAAGAACGACTAAATACGCGTTGGGCATGACTGAGCGTTTGGGCATGAGTTAAGTGTCATAATTTTTGAGGGCTCAAGGCATGTCTATGCATTAATACGTCAATGGGATTAGTAGTTTGAACAGTCGCTAAGCCGCTTAGAGCTGCTCACGATAGGGACACAACTTTTAGGTGATAGTCGACATCGCGCGTCGGGTCGGGGGGACCTGACACGGCACACAAAGAAGAAGAGAAACGGATACCTAGAGGCTGTTTGTGGTCAGCAAAATATGCTGCAAGCAGGTAGCGGCCACGGAATGCATGCATTGTTGGATATATTTATGGCGCATACGGCACAGTACAGTGTAGTAGTGACGCTACCTTGGGTTCTCCGTCCTGGTCTCGGTCTGCCCCTCCGTCCCCCGAGCCGAGTTCCAGCGCCGGGTCCGCCCCCTCCAGCGCCCCGCCACCGCCCACGCTCCCGCTCGCGCCCCCGACCCCCACGCGGGTCGAGGAAGCCACGCTGACGATGCTCAGCTCGGTGGATATCTCCGATTCACACGTGGCATTCTGAAATCAACCGATTCAAACTCTTTTATACACGAACAAAGTTAATCCACGATCTTCAAATAAGAATTATTGTCTAATGATAGAGTTCCTTTGTTGGAATACTGTCTAGTCAAATATATTTAGCGAATCCGAGAGCAAGCCTTATACGTTTGGGTCGCAACTGTATCTGTTTAGGTTGAAACTTTATCTGTTTGGATTGTTACTGTATCTGTTAGTTGCAACTGTATCTGTTTGGATTGTTACTGTATCTGTTAGTTGCAACTGTATCTGTTTGGTTTGCAACTGTATCTGTTAGTTGCAATTCAAAATTTTTGAGTTGCAACTGTAGTTTTTTCATCTGCAAATTGTATATGTTGTATCAGCTGTATTTTTTTGAAATATGCAGGAAACTGTCTGGTTAGTTTTTTAGATTCACAATTTATGTCATTGTCTGTAATGTATTAAAATTTCAAACATTTTTAACTCTACCGTCAGTTAACATAATATTAAAATATAAAAAAAACAGTTTTTACATATTAATAAAAAAGAAGATAAGAGTACATTGAAACTTAAATGGTAAGAATTATATATTCAGTGGTAAAAACAGTCTATAATCATTTTCCACAGTTATGTACTCGTAAATTATTAATTAAGTGTCCACCCAGTGATAAAATAAAATAAATTTAAAAATTCGGAAATGTTAGTAATTCAGAAACTGCAAATAAATAATAATAAAGTAAATAAAATAATAAATAAAAATAAATTATATACATAAAACAAATAAGTAAATTTATATATATCTATATTTTTAAAATAAGAAATAAAAACAAATAACAAAATATTGAAGAAGGTACGCGAAACACGAAAATGAAGATACATTTTTAATATTTAATGGACATAATTAAACGGCGATCCCCGTGGTGTAGTAACTAAATTAGATTCTTAATATACGGGGATTCCTGATTCGATTTCAGGTTTGATCACAATAAGTTAATTTAATTTAATAACACAATAAATAATTTTTCTCAAGCTTGGGTGAAATCAAACATGTGGATAAATAGTAAAGTACTTATACGCCTTTTGTGGTAAAACATAATTTAAAAACATTTGGCGTTTAAAGTATATTTTTATAAAAACAAAAAACCTTACCTTAAAAATAATCATGAAGATGTAAACAGAAGACCAAAGAGTCCGCCATCTGAAAAAATTAGACACATGAAAAAATATTCATTGAAAACAACACTCTTGTTATCAATTGTTTATTACACTCCGAAACGTGCCCATGAGTTAGTAGAGTGAGTGGATGTATTCACATTTGTTTTCTTTATTTATTTAAAAAACCGAAAGAAATATTAGCGTTTTTATAATTTACCCAAATATTTCAATTTTTGGTGGTTATTTTCAACGAATTGTAAATAACTCACTATTAGAAAATGGAAATCAAGTGGGGGTAGAGTGGGGTCAGAACCTCGGACCTCTGATCCGTGAGTCCGCAACAGTAGCCACGGGACCACAACCCGATTCCTTAAGTTAGTTTATATGAGGCTGTTAGAAGCAAACTTATTAATCGCCACCAAAAACGGAAAATTACTTATTAACGCCAAAATAAACTATCCATAAAAACCTACCTACCTAAATAATAGCGTCATTCAAAACCGTCTCTAAATCTTGCAAAAATAGATTTCAATTATACTACGTGTAAAGTTAAAAAACAAATAATTATTATTGGTGTAAGTAACTTTACTACATTACTTTATTATAGAAATAAAAGACGAGTGATTCTATGTTACTCGCGCATTTTTATTTCGTTAGATTAATTGAAATAAAAAAAACTATCCGTCTAATTTCCTTACGTGAGGACGTCTGAGATATAAACTTATTGCAACATAGAGGGATTTTTTTTTAAAGAAGAGATATGGAAGTCTAGGCATCTACATGGCTCATGACCTGTCATTGGCTGGTTTAAGTGGCCGCTTTACGCACTGTGTAACATTCCGCCTTAATAACTCTCTAGGGAGAGAAATCCAACTTGTCACCAAACATTTGGACATACTCGAAACATTGTTGATTTAACCATCTGGGGTGCTATTCTGAATCTTCTCGCGGGAGTATATAGTGGTTCATTCGAGGAATTTCATTTTCTACATGCGACTATACTTTGCTTCATATATGGCCACACTAATGATAAAATGTTAAATTACGGGCGGCCTCAGTGGTGTAGTGGTCAAGACGCTTGACTCACGAACGGAAGGTTCCGGGTTCTAAATGAACGTTTGGGTTCACGCGTTCGTATTTATTTTACGCAATTTGACGTTAAATAAACAGTGCGGCCATATATAAAACAAATGTAGTCGAATGCGAAAAAAAATTCACAAATGTACCGCCGCTCTCTCCCCCGCGGGAGATTTAAAATAACACCCCTAATATAAAAATATGTATGAAACTTAGGGTTTTCAAGTATACGGGTGAAATAATTCAGTCAGAAGAATCTCACCCGCATCAATAAAGGTTTCGGGTATTTTAATTCACAAAAGTCAACAGATGGAAGAAGAGTTGAGGAAATATGGATGTTTAAACAAAAGCAGAATGGTGAATGTTACACAGTATGTAAAGTGGCAACTTAAACTCGCTAATGACAGGTAATAAGCACTGTAAATGCCTAGATTACCTTTTTAAACCTGTTTAATTATTTTTTTCTCTATTGCAAGAAATTTAGGTTGTAATAACTACCTCGGGAGAGAAATCCAGCTCGTTTATAAACATTTGGACATACTCAAAACATTATACCTATAAATTGCCTTTGCATTGATTTACACGCAAACCGAATTAAATGAACAAATTAAATTAGTACCTATAAATCCCATTACCGCACTGCAGAAGGTATGAAAATAATAGTAGAGATTATAAGCGGTTCTATAATGCGCAATGCATCCGAGTCCCTATTACGCGATCCAAAGCGATCCTTTATTATTATCCTTAAGGTTGAGGTACTCCCCCAGTACGTGCCCCAATCCTGACTCCTGACTCCTGACCGAGAATTACAAGTATTTGTTTGGTAATCATCTCAGTTCAGGGGAAATGGATTCATTTTATTTCATAGATTTCTCACGATTCCGGAGTGATGGGGCATCGGGATCCTCCGATCGTCTTCCTCTCCTCTGTCGGCTCGTTTATTGCTAACAATCCAATCCTTATGCAGACAGCATAATAATGCGCGCATTAAAACAATATATAGGATTGTAATGGGTTTCCATATCGAAATTAGTATCATTAACCGCGCAGAAACTTCTGGATTATGGGATTCGCACAAACGATATATCATTCAGTTTAAGAAATTAAAAATGCGATATTTTTATGTAACCCCGGTATTATTTCTTTGTTTTTGTTCCATTAGCAAATCGTTATGTTTGGAGAGATTCGCCTTTAATTTGAAAGTAAAATAATGGACTTATATATAGGGATACTCATCTACGAGGGTAGTGCCAGGCCTCATGAGACTGGCATAACACATCGACTTGTGCAACAATTTAATTGGGAAACATTCAACCATCCACCTATAGTCCAGACTTGACTCCTTCAGATTACCACCTGGGCGTTAGATTTGTGAGCACCCTGACATTTCATGAAAATATAGAGACAATCAGTAATAATGCAATGAAGATGTTAGGGTTTGTTCTGCGTACTGCTAGGGTTTTTCGAAATACCCGCGAACTGAGAACTCTGTACAACTCCTCGGTGCGAAGTAGACTCGAAAGTGGCTAGATGATTTGGGGGCCACGTGAACTGAAGTACTCTCTTATGATAGAGAAAATCCAAAAGATGTTTCTGAGATATCTCTACATGAGAGAGTGCGGGTATTATCCTTGGCTCTACCCGACCGAGTTTCTCCAGGGTATGCTTGGCTACAACAGTTTAGAGACTAGAAGGAATGTGTATTTGACTGTACATTTTTATCGATTGTTGCGTGGTATGATCAATAATCGTGAGGTTATGAGGAGCATTGGTTTGTATGTTCCTGATAATTACCTAAGACAGCGTCAGCATAGATTGTTTCATATTCCGATATACAGGACTAACCTGCCGATAGTAATGCCTGTTGGAAGGGCTAACGATATGCTTGACAACATCGCTCTGGATGTTGATCTGTTCCATGTATCCGAAGGGGTTTTCCGGAGCAGGATTCTCCTACTATTTTGACAGGAATCTCTTTATGTATTTTTTGTCTTTTTATAATACGCACGTCTTAAATTTTAGTTTTTCATGTATGTGTTATTTTAGATAAATTAATTTAATTGAATCTCTTTTTGTTTACGTATCTCAATACACTGGCGGCGGAGGAATATGACGCTGGGATACAAAAACTCTTCACACGTCACGACAAATGCTTACATTTGCTAGGTGGCTATGTAGAAAAGTAGTTTAATGTATGTTCTTTAGATATTTCCATGTTTTATATATTTTTAATAAAAAAAAATATTTACTTAAAAATTTTTTTTTTCAATTAACGTAAGCTGTTTATATTTTTTAAATCTTTTGTGCTATAACTCGTTTTCTTTTTCTTCGATATTATTTTTATTTATGGGAAACATATTTGATAACCATATTTGCCTCAACAAATCGGTTTCCTAGAACAGGCATTAGGCATACTAATATTTCTGGCTTGCCGACCCTTCATATATTGAGCCTACTCCTAGTACAAGCAAAATTTGTCAGAGTGTTTTTTGTGCCATTTTGTAAAATATAAAATAAATGTAAAAATAAATAAATAAAACTTTCATATATACTAGATTTTTTGTATTTCCAAACTGGTACTACTTTCCGGATGACCCTCGTATGCACCAAATAATTAATTGTATTCTATTGCAATAAATTGCTTTCCTTCCTTATGCTTATTTCCTCTTTATATTTTCTGATTTTTTGTTTTACGATTTGATATCGTACAAACTGTTATTTAATAACATGATTAATTACATTGATTTATAATTTACAGACCGGCGTTCGGCAATTAGTGGCGCGCAGACCGGATCCGGCCCGCGAAATAATCAGTTCTGGCCCCGCGGGATCATCTTCAGTTTCTGAACAGACACCAGGGCCTCGATTATGATGGGAAGATAAAGACGTCATACCTTCACCTTGACGGTATAGTTGAAGATAAATTCCCTTTAGCGATTATAAAGATATACTACCGACCCCCACCTTCAAGTTTTGGGTAGGTACATCGACATGAATCAAGGAGAAGCGTACGTCACGATACACATATCTACGCTCTAAAATGACAAAGCTTCAGTATGTCTAAAATTACACTATGTATAAAAGTCTCCCGACCGACTACAAAGGTATAGTACCGATACCCCCACCATCAAGTTTTGATGAAAGTACATCATTTTATACCGACGGGTCTAGAATCCCTCGATACGTTCATCTACGCATTAAAAGTATAAAAAAATTTGTTCCACCTAGCAATTTTTCCTTTAATTATGATTTACAAATTTTTTTAATCGTTTTGAGGTTGGCACTTTTTTTCTTAAAGGCATATTAAAAATATGAGAAAGAAATAAGTAAGTTTTGAAGTCAAATTAAATTTCGACATAACTGTCACTTTAGTAAAACGAACGCCTAGATGTGAAAATGATGTTACTAGGTTCTTTCCTATAAACAAATAAGATTATTTAGGCGTCAGACACAGATTATATGCGTCAGAAAGTTACTATTCTAAAAAAAATATTAAGTTATTATATTTTTTCCATTTGTTTTACTATCTTTCAGAGTGTATGTATCGAGACGTTAAAGGAGCCGGCTTTTTAGTCGATCGGTAGATACATACAGACGATCTTTAAGCGTATTTCCAAAAGTCATGCAAAATTCATGTTCAAGCGAGCGTTTTTTGCTTGAATTGGGATTTATTGGAGTTTGTAATCGCTTTGAAGTGAGCGCTTTGAACTACAGAAGCCTATTTAAAATATAAATGAGAACTATTTTAAATGTTAACGACGTAAGGAACGCGGATTAATTATTTGCGGTCACTCCATTGGCTTGTTTCGATCAAATGATGTCGATATGACAAGTAGGTAGAACATACCGAGGCAAGATACAGATAGTACAGAAGTTAAGTATACCGTCTCGATATATACAGATGAAGATAGTGTTCATAATCGAGGCATAGTAGTACACGCAATGCTCAGGGTGACGAGTGTTGTAGTATTATTTCATCACAGCAATTATTTAATGGAATTTTATGCACATTTGTTTTACATCAGTTGCGTTCGGTTTGCACGAGCACAAGTGATGTCGGCGGGTCGACGGTCCCGTAGCCCTAAAAAAGAATAGACATATTCATACAGTCGCCGGGAATTTTAAATTAGAACGTGATGGTAGTAGTAGTAGTACCTAGTAGTTATGTATGTGTCTTATTTTATATTAATTTTAATGGTTCTATTATTTTGTAATGAATTTGTTTATAATTACGTATGCATCATGTATATATTTTTATAATATTTAATGCTATTTCTTTTTAGATTGTTATTCTTATCATTATTATTGTATTAATTCTGATAATTATTTATATCAAATGAATGTATTTTTTTAATTCGTTTATTATTATGGCTTAGCACGGGCACAGCCTAAAAAGCCACAAGTTAGTGAATGTGGAAACGAATGCAATTTGCAAATAATAAATAAATTGAATGAAAATGATTAAGTAAACGATTACATTTCTGACATCATGTCCCTTCTTAGATCACTGAATTCGAAAACCAAATGTAGTGGTCGCGTGGTAGTATTGTGGACTCACGGACCGAAGGTCCGAGTTTCAAATCCCACCCTACCACAACTTGAATTCCATTTTTCCAGCACAAGTTATTTACGACTTTTAAGAAATGTTCTAAAAACTTAAATATTTGAGTAAATAAAAACCAAAATACTTCTCTTTCCTTTAAAAATAAATCATCATTTTCATCATTCCCTTTCCGCATCTAATAGTGCATAGGGCACTGCACCGATTGCAGGGAAGGCATTTCAAATAAATAATTTGGAAGAGTACCGAGCATTTTAATTTATAACGATCGAATTACATCAAGAATTGTCAGTAAATAACATAAATCGATGTACATCTAGAAGTTTATTGACTTCGCTGACAAAATAAAACAAGATAATAAAACCTAGTCGTAAAAAATAAAACCTTTTTAGATGATTTAATTGACTCTGTTCGACACCACCCGAGAGATTAACGAATCCAATCTCACTAATTAACAAGCTGTGTATAATCGCTTGTGATTTTGGAGACGGAACTAATAGGTTTTCCTGTTCTATTCTTCGTGACAAAATGCGTCTGGAACTTCTCCTCGAGTGTGACCGATCGATCAATTAATTAAAGGCTCACATATTTTACTAAAAAACCCAACGGAATATTTTTAAACGGTTTAAGGGCCCGAAACTAATGGTGAAGTACATTACGGAACACCCAGACTTAAGAAAATCACTTTAATTGAGCGGTCCCACCGTGACAAGAACCCGCGGGCCATTGCTCGCGATACTCGGAAAGCCTTTTTTTTACAAAGAACAATATTATTCGACTGAGAGGTGGACGATGTTCGATGTAAGATATAAAAAGTGTTCCGATGCAGTGCTCTTTGCACCATCGGGTGAGGATGGGTATACAATGCAATATATTTTATTTTGACGGTAAGTTGCGTAAAATAAGTTTTAACAACCGGGTTCAAACCGTCAGTAGGGGTCACAGCGAGTCACATGAAATGCCGCGAATGCCTAGTTGCATTCCATCGGCAACATTACTGACTAGTCCAACTCGTAAGCGTCCACGTCGCGAACCCCGGGCAATGGCGTCACATTCATGGCGGTGTGATCACAGCAGATAACCAGGGATGAAAGGCGATTTTCTCGCGCCTCCAAATCAGAACCGACCAGCTAAGGGGAGGAAACCCCGACAGAAAAATCCACCAGAGAAGGCAACAAAAAACCACTCTGGTCATCTTTTCCCAGGAATCACTATGGCGAGTACATCCAACAAGCAGTTGTCCTGGCCTCGGAGTAGCGCAGGATCGCGATGCTTTCGCTGTAGCGATCGCCAACGTCGGGGGACCTGATAAGGCACCGCAAAAAAGAAAAGGAACGAGTTTTTCCTTAACTAATGAATAATAACATATAAAAAAAAATTAAGAAAAAAAGTAAATTATTCGGACTACTGAATGGGAAATTTGTTTACATTTTACGTATTATATTTATAAACTTATTAAGATACTTTCTGATGACACTCTAACTACCTTTGTACATTAGAGTAAGCCGATGATGTATGAAGTTTTTTATTTTTTAGACATCATAGTGAAAGGGGTCTAAAAAGTTGCATTTTGGATCACATTGAAGATAAAAAGCATTAAAAAAATATTCCATACTAATTTTGGCTCTCAACCGAAGTTTGAAGTTTATAATTGTCTAAATATTTTGTTAATTATCTATATTGATAAAATTATTTTTGATACTAAAGATATATCTTATTTACATTACAAATTAAAACACGTTTTAAAACTACCGGAATGCAAAAAGTTTACACTCCGCGGAACTGATTCCACTGAGCGCCTGGCTAATTATTGATGAGAACAAAGGCCGATTAAAACAATGCTATCCATCAATTACAAAACAAAGTGCAACTCACGCCCTTAGATGCTTATTTAATAAAGTTTAATGCACATTATAAAATTTGGTCGGCCTGATTTTCTTACCTAAATACACAATGACAGCCGGTTTAGCGCAAAAAAATGACTTTTACCGAAAACTTCAAGCCTCGGGTGAAGGCAAAAAGTAGTTCAAATTTTTTGCATTCCGAAGAATCCAAAAGGCAACTTTTTTGACCCCTTTCATTTCAAAATTCGGAAAAAAATATTAGCCTACCCTAATGTACATGGATGTCGTTTTTTAACGAAGACCATCGCCATTCCACGGCAACCCTTATTTATTTCGGCAACTCATTAATCATCGATGAATGATGATGAAAATAACTAAATCAACCTTTTTTGACGAGCTGGAATATGCGAAACGAAGGCTCGGAATACTGACTACTCTCGGATACCGAATACGAACATTATAGAATCCCTGTAGCACTTACTTGTGAGTGCTTGTATTTTCCACTGAGGCACGATTCCTTAATAAAGTGTTTAAAGGGTAAACTATCACAAGGTAGTTAATTAATGTGTGGGAGAGCTTTCCTACGGGCGGATGGTTCGCCCAGCGGACTATGGGCATGCATAGTACACAGGGCACCCGGCTTTAGTTCTAGGCAGACAGTTTGATAACATCACGTGACACGAAATTACAATAAAACGGAAAAGCGGACTTCCCTCGTGAGTTTCCATATCTTAACTGAGCTCTACTTGACTTCTCCGTCATCCGATATCCATTACGTGCACACATTTGCCGTAATATACATTAATACAATGAAATGTTTTTACTAATAAAATTATATCAAAGGAATATAAACATAAAACAAATATGTTTACTTGCATTTTAGTTCATTTCTTTTCATTCATATTTAGTACGTATATCATTTTATTTATTAAAGATAAAAATAAAAAACATATGCCAAACTTTATGAGGCCAAGAGCCCTGTGTTGAGTTGGGATCCAGCATAATTGAAAGTGTAAGCATTTATATGTACAAATGTACATGATTATTTTAAAAATATCAAATAAAAATGATTACATAAATATATATTTCATAATAAAAAACGTAGGTTCATAATATTGCTTTCTGACATATTATTTAGATGTGATTTCCGTCGGTATATTAATAAAACCCACTAAATGACCAAATTAAAGGAAACAAGTTGAAAATGCAGCTATATGTAATTTTTGAGCATCATCACCTGATAAAATCCTCTATGGTGTATAAAAACTGACTTACTGTACTTTATAAAAAAACCTATTTTGGTGGAGTTTCTACCGTTATCGCTTTAAAATAATTTGTTGTAATATTCACCTTCCTCCCGATTACCGACTACCGACTACCGACTCCCGACTCCCAAGCAACCTTGTCATCAAGTTCAATGTAACAATAATTATTATTACATCTAGTATATAACATTAGGAGGATGACATTAGCGCTAAACACTACACACTATAAGTAGATACACTTCACATATCATATTACCCACTACCAATGTAAGACACTACATAGGCCGCAGTAAATCTCCAAGCAGAACACTCATCAACTTGGCGTTCTTACCAATTTCAAACAATATCCCCAGAGAAATAACCGAAATAACGAAAATATGAAACTAATTATTCATAGATGGCGCTTTTCTAATTTTTTCTTGAAAAATCCCATTTTGACGTTTATTTTCAATGGAAATTTTACAAAACTTGGTTTGCGGAAACTTTACACTATATTGATTGTAAAAAAATACCATAACAATATAATTTGGTCCTTTTTACAAAATGGGAAAATACATTGTAATGTATATGCTAAATTTTAAAAAATGAAAAGAGATCATAACTTTGAGAAAAGCGTCTTATAACTTTTTTTGTGAATACTGTCCATTGACAATTTATTGAAAACCTTTGTAGATCAATGAAATCAACTGAATTATATAAACTTTAATAAAATAAATATGAAACAACTTTGTTTTTAACCACTTATTTTTTCTATTGACCGGTATCATACAATACGGTATCAAAGTATCAAAAATACAAAAGTGAATTAAAAAAATAAACCTCCGTTGTGCACTGCCAATTGAGGTATTTTGCATATTTTCCTCAACATAAATTATTGGAACAACCTAAGTATTATTATTAATAAGTTTAAATGTGCAAGGTCTATCTGTCCACTTAAAAACAGCAGTAATTAGGAAATTAATAGGTATGTAAAATTTATATTTGAAAAAAATCACGCACAAATTATGATAAATGATAAAGAAGCTTGTGTAGCTTTGAAACCGGTCGGTAGAAAAAATGAAAAATAATTGGTTGAAAATAATGTTATTTTGTATTTATTTCATCATATTTATATATTTGATTAAATTTGATTATTTTTATACATTAAACGCCCATAGGGCTTTGTCAATACAATTTTTGCTAATATAATACATAATAAAGTTTATAAACAAAAATAGGTAGCAGTTATACGTAGGTCAAACAATTAAGTTGATAAAAACATGTTTAAGAAGATGTATTAGAAGTAATTCAAAAGTTCGTAATTTATTTTTTCCAAAGTGTAATTTAATATATCTGAAAGAATAAAGAAAAAAATATTAAAAGCACATACACATATTTATATTAAAAAATATCGAAATGTTATTTCATCACTATAATAATTCAATAGCAAGAGAGTGACTAATTTAAACATTGATTTAACTGGTAACTTATTACATTGTACTTCCCATAATTTTTTATTAGATCAAAGAAGGCGAAGTATTAAATACGTTAAAAAGATGATTAAATTTATTGGCATTTAGGTGAAATCAAAATAACGGAGAGAACTGAGCATAATTTGTTTCAAATGATTTTGTGTGGGAAGTAAATCTTAGCCTGGTGGTTTTAAATGGAATCCTAAAATGTATTTCATTTACCAAGCGTGGCCAATCTAAAACATTATTCACAATATTATATAGTGTGACAACATCGGCTACTATGCGTCTAGTTGAAAGGGAGGATATATGAAAATTTTCTAATGACAAATTATATGATATCTCGGAAAAAGGTAGACCCATCTTATAGTTGACATATCGTAAGATCTTTCTCTGGACTCTCTCTAAGTTATCAATATTTACATTATAAATAGGCGACCAAATATGAGATGCATATTCTAACAGAGACATCACCAGTGAGCAGTACAATCATTTAATTTAATTAACGCTTTTAAAATGTTTCGTATTTTTAATGACAAACTCAAGAATTTGCATTGCTTTGTTTGAAATCATTTCTCAGTGCTGTGAAAAAAAAGTTTTCTATCAAATATGACGTCAAGATCTTTGATCAGTATTATTTATATAATAGGTAGATACTATTAGACAGCGTCTGCAATTGAAAAACATGTGATAGCACTTTTTTACATTTTAATATTATGGATTTATTACACACCATTCACCTAATCTATCAATATTTGACTGTAATATTTTAACATCATTATTTTTTTTTACTTTCATGAATATTTTCAAATCATCACCCCAAAAAAGGTGTTCAATATTTTTTAATATCAGCGCAATATCAATTTTTTTAATGTATCGAAAAGACAGTGACCAAGGTGCTATTAAAAAAACCCTGAGGATATTTAAATAAATCATTATTAAATTCGATGTCAAGGCAATTCTCATACTAAAATGTAATCAAAGTGAGCAATGGCCACTCGGGTGTTTGTGGAGAGTGGAGACTCTCCACTCGTGGAGTAATGTGTATGTCTGTACATGGTGTATATATGTATGTAAGTGATAATGGTTGCACCACGCGGGTAATGTGTCGTCTCCACAGAGCGGACCTAACGGGAGCACGTTCCGGACCAGGGGAGGCAGAGAAGTCGCGGTATTTATGTCTCTTAGGAAATTATAATGCGGAGATAAATAGTGCAATGGCGCTGACTTGAAAATATGCATTTATTTGCCTCGCGGCAACTTCGTTTGTTTATTAAACTGCGTTCATTTGGGACAGGGTAAAAAAAACTATTTATAAAACAATAAACATGGTTGGCCGTCCAAGGTTCGAACCCCGCTCGATCATAACTTGATATTCAAGTTATTTAATTAGATACTATTGGAAAATGGCTTAGTTGGGTTAATCATAAAAACGCAAATAATTTGTTTAAACTTTTATTATGCATTAACAAATTACAAAACGGATAGAGAATTCCTTAAATAAGGAAATATGGAAGTCTAAGCATTTACAGGGCTTATGACGCACTTTACACACTGTGTACCATTCACTATTTTGCTTATGTTCAACCAAAAAATGGAAGAATTGAAGAAATAAAGATGATACAAAGCAAAATGGCGAGTGTTACGCAGTGTGTAAACGCAGTGTGTAAAGTGGCCACTTAAACCAGCCAATGACAGGTCATAAGCCCTGTAAACAGACGAGACTTTCATATTCACTTCTTAAGGGAATTCTCCATTCCTGTTGTAATTTGTTAAACTTAATGACTCCCGAGGGGGTGAAATCCACTCTTTTGTCTACAAACATTTAGACAAACTCAAATATTGCAATTTATTAAACTGTTACAGTAAAATTTTCTTAAGAGAATAATATTTACTTCAGACAAAAACTATTTTCAACTTGACGTAAATAACTAAAAGAAAATAACAGTCGTTATAAATACTTGGTTTTGGCTAATAGAACCGCACCGTTTAATATAATAATGTACTTGGCTCCGTAAGATTTCATATTTTGTCCATGTGGGATAAAAAAATATGTCATACGGCAGCTTGTCACGAAGGGGGGGATCTGAGGATGTAGAGAGGACGAAAGAAACCAGCATTCCTGGCTTCGAAACATCAGAGAATGAACCAGGATTAGAACGGTTTGGGTAGGTAGGAAGAAATCGCCCTAACGCAATATGCCCGCCCTAATGCATATGTATGTAAACTATATTTAGGTGTAAATCTTTTAAAAACTTAGGTTCATTTATATTGCTTTACATAACATACGTACGCCCCCATCTTGAATATTGCACTGCTATCTGGTCTCCTGTTTATAAATTAAATATTAATAGAATCGAGTGTGTTCAAAAAAAAATCCTGAAAAAACTAGAATACAAATTTTGCATTTTCCAAATTATTTAGCTTCATTAAAATTTTATAACCTTGATTCATTAGCACACAGAAGAGACATGTTTGATCAAATCCTGCTTTACAAAATTGTTAAGTATAAATTCGATTCCCCGGAACTCATTAATCTACTTGCTTACCGTGTCCCCTCCAGGCCAACTAGACTCTCTGATATTTTCTTTATTGGTAAAATTAAAACTAATCATCGGAAACATTCAACGATCCCTCGTATATGTGAAACAAAAAATGTAATAGTATCGATATATTTAACACTCCGTACAATATGTACAGAAGATAATTAATAGGCTTGATTCATGCTCTTCACTCATAATTCATTTAATCATTAAATCAAATGCAATTTTCCACTCTTACTTTCCTTCAACCATCCTTTACCATTCCTTATCAATTTAATTCTTTTCCTTTCCACTATCTCCTTGTTTTGTCCATATTTATCTTATTTTAACATAAAGTATATTTATTATTTATATAGTTTAAACTTCAAGCCGTCGTCGTTTTATTACAGTATTATTTAGTGAATACATATAATACATATGTATACATTTTATATAGTTTTTTTAAAAAAATATTAATTTAACCTGTACATCTGTTTGTATTCGAAATAAATAAATTTATAAATATAAAAGTTTAAATAAATGCAAATTATGGAAAATCTGTTTCGCACTGCTCAGAAAAGAGAATCTTTCTCCGTCATCGTCAACGTCGCGGAGACCTGACATGACACGTGAAGAAAAAGAAGAATAGCAAAAGCGTATTACAGATAAAAGTTTATTAAATAAAAATTAAAAACTATTACTTTCAGCTTTTTCGTTATTAATGCGTTAGAATTAGTTAGATAGAAAAATCTTGTTATGCATCCGAACTAAAAGTATTATTGTCGTTTATGAGAATTACACGCGAAAATGTTTCGCAAATTTTACGACGCTGATGGCTAACGCCAAGAATAACCGTTCAATTTTATTATATGTTGGTTTAGATTGCTCGTTGATCGCGTAGAAACAGTCGTCTTTAAAAAAAAAACTTGCGTTATGCGTGTGCATGTTTCTGAAAAAAAAAACTATGATTTCACGAACGGATGTCACATTACAATGTAAACATTCCATACCATTCAAGCGCAGAAACCACAAACACGGTTCTTTATTCGCGAGTTGACAGTTAGACTCGACTCGGTTAGACCGCAGTTCAAGTCGTTACGTCCTAAAGCGTTGACCCGACATTGAAAAAATGTAATTGGCGTGATTATGATTATATAAGAGTTGTCTTTATCCGACTGACCTACTCGTCGAGAACCGCCAGCGAACAGCCGGCGCAGGTGTAATGAGCTGACGCCACGCCGTGCCGTCAAATGATGTGCTTGCTATCACCAGTAGAATAATAACAGAACGGGTTTTCTTAAAGAGGAGGACTAAATCAATGTTGTATTCAATATGACATACAGTTTAGTAAAATATATCTGTTAAAATATGCCTAAACTTCTTCTTCAGCCTTGTTCTCTCCACTGCTGGATAAATGGCTCTTCCAAACGTCTCCATTTCTACAATGTTTGAGTATTTCCAAATGCTTGCAGACTGGCTGGGTTTCCTCCCTAGGGAGTTGTTCATATTTAAATTTATTTCAACAGAGAGGGAAAACATTTTTGAGAAGGGAATATGGAAGTCTAGACAGTTACAGGACTTATAATCTGTCATTGGCTGGTTTAAGCGGCCACTTTACGCACTGTAGCATTCATTATTTTGCCCATATTTGAACATCCATATTTCCTAAACTCTTCCACTTGTTGACCTTTGTGAAGTAAAAGAGCTGAAACCTTTATCACGTGGGTGAGATTCATCCGGCTGAACCAAATCACCTACTATGCAACGCCTGAAAACAATTTTCCAATTTTTATACTTCTTCTTTTACCAGGTACTCGTAGTTAATTCAACAATGTTTGAGTATGTCCAAATGCTTGCTTCCCTACTCAAAAATATTTTCCCTCTCTGTTGAAATAAATTTAAATGTCTCCATTTCTTCCTATCACATGCTTTCATCATCCATATTTTACCGGCTATAGAGACAATGTCATCGACCCATCTTTTCTGTGGCTTTTTCAATACTTCTTTTGTTCGCCCATGGTCTCCAATTTATTATTCTGGGTGTCCACCTGCCATCATTTCGCCTCACTAAGTGCCCAGTGCTATTTTTTTGTTAATTAATTTTGCTGCACGACCCATGATATACATAACTCCGGTTCGGCGCCTTATTTTTTCATTTCTTATTCTCTCTTAGACATACACCGAGCATCTGTCTTTCCATGGATCGTTGCGTGTATTTTAATTTCAGGCTACTTTTCAGTGTTACAGACATGGTTTCTAGTCCGAAGTAGCAAACATGCCATGTGATTATTTATAAATTTGTATGGAAAGCAATTTCAAAGTTTAAAGGGTTCTGAAAAATTGGAATTTTAATTTACAAGCCTAATGAAAAAGTTAAGTGGTTCTTTTATTTGTTAAAATACTATTAAAAAAAGACAAAATTAAAAAATATATATATACATGATATTATATATATTATTATGTATTTAAATAAAATTTGCATACGGTCTCTTCGTCTCGTAGTGTGGCCGTAGTACTTTTCAATTAAATATTTAAAAAAAAAACATAAGCATAACAAACTGAAATTTAAGGCGTACATAATATTATAACAACAAAAAAAATACATAAAAGAGACTTTTGTCAAAATAGTAGGAGAATCCTGCTTTGAAAAACCCCTTCGGATATATAGAACAGGTCAACATTCAGAGCGATGTTGTTCAGCATAGCTGTAGCCCTTCCAACAAGGATAAACATCGGCAGGTTGGTCCTGTATATCGGAATATGAAACAATCTATGCTGACGCTGTCTTAGGTAATTATCAGGAACATACAAACCAATGCTTCTTATAATCTCAGGATTATCGACCATACCGCGCAACAATCGATAAAAATGAACGGTCAAATACACATTCCTTCTAGTCTCTAAACTGTTATAGCCAAGCATACCCTGGAGAAACTCTTAATTATTTTAAAATTATTATTATTTTAATTTTTGACACTTTTGAAGACAAAGCTATTTTGACCATGACTTGTGTGGAAATTAGGGATTGTAATATTTTTTGGGTATCTGAGTGACTTATTCATTAAATTCTCAAATTCTTTTTTTTATTTTTTTATAAATTTGTATAATGGAAGTTATTTTACAAATAGTGTCAACTATATGAATTTAAAATAATTTATTTACAATTACTTTAATATTTTTTTTTGTACTACTTTAAGAGGGTTTAATATTTTGGCATATGCACCCCATCCAACCTCATATGCACCCCATTTAACAATATCATATTGTAACAAAGATTGTACAATTGAGTGATAAGCAATTTTTTAATTATTGATTTTTAAAATATTCCTTAATCTAATAAATATGTACATACATTTTCTAATACGTTTAACTAATTCCCTTATATGATCTTTCCATTTTAAGTTTTGGTCTACGTATACACCAAGATATTTAATTTTATCTGTTGTATCAAGTACAGAACATTTAAAAACTAATTGCGCAATTCTTATTTCATATTCATATAAAGTTTTGTATTATTTTATTTTAAATAGATATTACCTTCTCACATAAAATAATATTAAGAATTCATAAATAATTAATGAGATTTGCGATAAGAAATCATTGGATCGCAAGTATTACAGTATTTTGTGTGTTCATGTACGAGTACGTGTGTGAAGTATATGAATGACTTTGACCGACTATCTATTATGAGAATAATTATAACTTTGTGAACACCAACTATTATGGCATCTGATAGATACAATTATATGATGTCGAAGACAATGAAGATAAAAACGTTTCGGGAAATTGTGTACTTTGTAGTTTTAAATTGAAGAGTTGTGTGTTGTTACAGTTAGGAAGTTACTTGGATACATCCTCGTACAAGTTGTTCTTAGAAAATTAGAGAAATTAAAATGATAGAAAATTCTTATCTCATATCACCTCTTCTTGTGCGGTAAATATTATACCTTGAGATTCTTTCGCAAATTGAATCTCTAGAAAAAAAATTGATTTCTGAGACCATTTCAATTACTTACCCATTTTAACTTTTGGAAATCGGAAGTTTTAAAAACATTTATTCATTATTTGTCGATTAAAAAAAGATTAATATTTATTTACTTATTTATTATACGGCACAAGTGCCTTTTACAATTTAAAATATAAAAAAGATATACAAAAATTTTAAAACTTTATAACAATATTATAACATGGGTATAAAAAGAAAAAGAAAAATAACAAGAAAAATATATATACATGTATGTATGTCAGCATACAAGATATAAAAAATATATAATGAATTAACACTAGATCAATAGCATACGTAGCTTTTGCAAATAATTCGTCAATCGTTACTATAGAACATCATAAAATATTTACAAAGAGATGATTTGAATTCACAGAGACTCAAGTTAAAATGTCGATATCAGAGGTACATTCATTTCCTAGTCTGTGTATACGCGGCATAGGTAAGTGACAGTTTTGAGAAGGGTGACAATAATATATACTATTTTGTATAGTTCTACGTGTTAGTATATTAATATTTATTAAATCCAGGCGTTCGCAAAAATCTTATTTAGAATGAATGATTTTATATTAAAATATTAGGTCAGTTATTTTCCTGCGATCCTCCGGAGTAGGTAAATTTAAAAAAATGTCCCGAACTGTTGGTACCTGTTACAGTTACGGAATTACAAAGCTTTCCGTAAATTAGAGTATGAATCTATGTAGATTTATTAATCATTAAAGAACATATATTTAAGACGCTAATAAATTTTATAGTAAAAAAATGTGTGTCTGTATTCGTGAAATGGATAAGGACGAAAGCGTCCATTACAAGGGTTCTATTAATTGAAAAAACAAAAAATAAATCTTATTTTTGTAAAAGTCGGGGTCGGGTTGTCTCTTATGTTATGTTATTGATCCTCGTGGCTTGTGTTGGCGCAAAAATATAATAAATAAATATCTATACTATTTTTTTTACAGTCGATGAAAAAGTTCAATTTGTTTTTGCGTGAAACAATAAAATATTAACTATTTTATTAATGTATCCTATGGGATTCATGATTTTTATTTTTTTTATTTTTTATTTATTTATTCTAAAGAAATAAACAGTCGACAATGGTATATTAACATTTTTTTGAAAAATACGGTTTAAAGACAGACCAGCGAAGTTTCTAAATAAAAATCATTCACATTATTATATTGTGTTACAGCAAAAGGATGTGTTTATGTGTATTTGTATGAGAGTAAGTGTAGATGTGTGTTTATGTGTATTAGTGTGGGAGTAAGTATTCAGGTGTGTGCTTCATTAAATAGTAAGTGGGATCGTATCGCAGCCAGATATAATAATAAGTCTTAATTTATTTTTGAACAAAATAATGGAGCATGTAAAATATATCAAAAGATGTAAAAAAACATTATAGTTAGAGCAAGAACGATAGAGGAAAGAGAGTTGTGCATAGTTAGTGCTACAAACTGGCAGATGGAATAAATACTTATTTCTTGTCACGCGAAAGGGGACATTAAGATACATTTTGGAGAGTAGGTTAAAAGAGTCTACCTTATTATTTAATAATTTATATAAATTGCTATTTATGCGTAATTCAGATACAGTGCGTCTATTTTCAAGGGTAAAAAATCCATTATGATCTAAAATACGAGTAAAAAAGCTGTTTAGTTATACTGCTTTATCATAAGTTTCATTCTTAACTCGGTAGTCAGGTGGCAGAAGGGACCATCTGTATTTTTTTTCGGTTTTTTAATTTTCAATAGTTTAAGCAAATATTTCAGTAAATACACATAGAAAAAAAGGCTTTATCAGTTAAAACGGTAATTTATTATTAAAAAGAAAAGAAAATATTTTTTGTAACAAAAAATATTTTCAACAATATTTTGAGTTTGTCCAAATTTTTATAGACAAGGACGGGATTCAACTCCCTGGGGAGCTGTTTATATTAACATATTACAACAGAGATGAAGAACATTTAAGAGAAGGTAATATAGAAGTCTAGGCATCTACAGGGTTTATGACTTGTCAATGGCTGGTTTAAGTGGCCACTTTACACACTGTGTAACATTCACCATTCTGCCCATATTTGAACATCTATATTCCTTCAATTCTTTCATCTGTTGGTGTTTGTGAAGTTAAAGAGCTGAAACCTTTATTTGAGCGGGTGAGATTCATCTAATTGAATTATTTCATAAGCCATTGAAAGTTCATAAGCCCTGTAGATGCCTAGAGTTCTATATTACCTTCTCTTATATGTTCTTCATCTCTGTTGTTATATGTTAATAAAAAATATTTTCGTTTTTGGATTAAAGCCTTGAAATTGAGTCGTATTTCAGCGCTCCTGAGCATTTTTGAAAATTACAGATGGTCCCTTCTGCCATTTGACTATCGAACTGTATTAGGTATTATCGCATTTTTTAATAAACTTAATTATTATTTTATTTTTTGCACCACAACAGGCCAGGAGCCCAATTACAGTGGTGAATCACATCACAGAACACCCAGGCTTGAGGAAAATCATATTTTTAATTTTTGTGTTCTCACCGGGAATCGAACCCGGAACCTTCCGTGCGTGAGTCAAGCGTCTTGACCACTACACCACGGAGGCCATTAATGTTCCAATTTTGAGAAAATTATTTTCGTGTACTCATACCATTACCCGGCAAGCAATCTTTAAATGATATATCTCTTAGGTTAGAATATTTTCAACATTACTTTAAGTATGTCCAAATTTTTGCTGGCAAGGATTGCACTGGACTAAGGGACATGTTTTTTACTTACGCACAAAATAAATTTATTGTTTTTCTAAGCAAACCAGTAATTTAACATTCTGAGCAAATTACGGGTTGTGGTCTCGCGAGTAGTGTCACGGATCCCGGATCAGGTCATTGGATTTTCTAACACAATTTAACTATGGTTTCAAAATTGGTAAACGAGTGGATCATTGTGATAAAAAGGCAAATATTTGTTCAATGTCCAACTACACGACTAGCCCTCAATTGAGAAAAATATTTCTAATTTTACTGAGCGTTTTTATTTTCACTAAAAACGTATATTTCCCTAAGATAAATCGCAGTCTGTTAATAAAAGCAAAAAAAAAAGATATCTTTGACTAAATCCAGTTAGATCGACTAGATTTGCAGACTGGTAATATTGTAGATACATATGTGTATATGTGTATACGTGTGTTGCGGTCACTAACACTAGCGGTTGATGTTTCCGGTCTCGGAGTATTCTTGCATCATCCGACTATTAATATTCAACACTTTTGTTTTCGTTCGCCGCCCAAAGGAGAAAACCTTCCTCGCGGCCAGTGGACCGAATTCTCCTAATTAAAGTAGGTTAAGATGTGCACCAGCACACTCACACACCACCGACCAACACACCCACACACGCTGTCTCTCGCTACTCATCTCCTGTTATGCTCAGAGAAGAGAGATATGGATCCGCCGTTTCAATGAGTCTACTTGTTCTACAAACCTTTACGTAACTTCCATAGAATGGAGAATAGTAATTAACGATATTTCATAATTTAAAAAATATGCTAAACTCGTGTTACGAGATTTTTTGTAGCCGTGGATCTAAGAATAAAAATAAAAATATCAATCTAATGTTACACATATTATAATAAAACATTTGACGCCTCCGATGCCCATTTTAATAAGTCACCGAATGATTAATTCCACGATCATTTAATAATTAAATATGGGAGTGTAAAGCCACTTTGAAATCCCAAATTTCAATCCTGCTCTACTACAAATTAAACCTAGTATCTACTAGGTTTAATTTGTAGGTGTTTAAGGTGGAGATCCACTCGATTTCCTTTTTTAGAATTTTTGCCTGAGAGTAGCCATCGAGTACACTCGTTCGAGTTTCTAGTTCAATTTATATTTTAAAATAATTATTTATTTAAACCAGCAGTGTCACAAAATCACAAAGTAACAAAAAGCTGATAGGAGAAAACTGTTTGATCCGATCAATTTGTACTAAATCTGAAATAATATTTAAAGACTGTCTCTTTTTGCAAATGATAAATCTTTATGCTTCAACCGAAAACGTGAGAAACCATAAACTATTTTACTGTAATAAGAGCCGGCCAGTGTCTGGATTCAATACTCCTATAGGTCGAATGCAAAACCTCGACAGTGAATTTGCAGACCACATCAATGAACCGAAAATTAATCCATAAAGTAAATATAATGTAAATGTAAAGTCAACACGACAAGTTCGTTTTTTTATAATTCATTGCCCAAAAAAAAAGTATGTCCAAAACTCGTTTATTTATAGTAGCTGCTCAAAATCTAATTTACTTTGTTTCCATTTAGATATTTTTAATACAACATTTATTATATAAATAAAACACGAGTGATACTTTATTTAATCCACACATTTGGAATATCCAGTGACCGGTTTCATCGCTTTCGCGACATCTTCGAGACTGGTATCTTTAATAAAAAGTTAAATGTATTTATACAGAACAGAGGTAAGGATACATAATTCAAAGTTATATGTAAGTAAATTAAATACAGTTATTTTTATCTTAAGGATCATTATCAACAAATTTTCTTTGGGTTAACTAATGAATTGATATAATGCTATTTTAATGAGTTTAAGTATTTTATTTTATTTTTGGTGTCCCATCCTTCGTGAGTGTGGTTTTGTAAATAATGATTTTTGAAAAACAAAGGGTAAAATGTCATTAGTAAAATTATATTACAATGGGTAAAGTAATGGAGAGTTTCTAATTTGTCAATATTGCTATTGCACCTAAAGGCCATAAACTTGACAAATTAGAAATTCTCGAAATTAATAGATTAAAAAATAAACCCGACGTAGAATTACTTAATGAACAGATAACACATGTGCATTCTCCATTACTTTACCCATTGTAATATAATTTTACTAATGACTTTTTACCCTTTGTTTTTCAGAAATCATTATTTACAAAACCACACTCACGAAGGATGGGACACCAAAAATAAAATAAAATACGTAAACTCATTAAAATAGCATTATATCAATTCATTAGTTAACCCAAAGAAATTTTGTTGATAATGATCCTTAAGATAAAAATAACTATATTTAATTTACTTACATATAACTTTGAATTATTTATCCTTACCTCTGTTCTGTATAAATACATTTAACTTTTTAATAAAGATACCAGTCTCGAAGATGTCGCGAAAGCGATGAAACCGGTCACTGGATATTCCAAATTTGTGGATTAAAGTATCACTCGTGTTTTGTTTATATAATAAATTACAATGAACTTCCATCAAGAATTTTCACTTACAAACTTAAATGTTTTAATACAACATTTTGTGACTTCATAAAAATACTTTTTGAAACACTGTAAAATGAAACATTTGTCAGCGTAATAAGTTAATGTTCCTTAAAATACGTTTATTTTATTATTTAAAAATTTTGAATTGGTCAACTATATTATAAAAATCCCTCTCCTCCACTCCTCCACTCTATTTCCTCATCCCTTAACCTTCTTACGAGCTCTTTTTTTTTTCATGTCTTATATAATATATTATTTTCCTCTTTCAGTAACACAGTTGTAACATGTTCTCTCATTATATTTGTGAAAAACTTTAACTGGGTGTATGTACTATTTTTTATATTTTGTATTCTCATATAACAACTGTTGTTTTTCCTTAATAAATAAAAATAAAATAAAATAAAACCACGGTTTTAAACCACTTAGTTTTCACTTTTTCTTCCGAACAATTTCAGGAAATTGCTGCGAGATATTGCACAGATTTATATACTACGAGTATTAAACGTGTTGTCCAGATGTTTATTGAAGTATATTTATTTATTTATTTATTTATTCACACTTATTATCAAAATACAATTCCATATTCACTTTGCCCAGCTAACAAGGGTACATACCCCGTTCCAAGCTAGGCAATTACATTTTAATATATTATAATACTTAACAAATTAATATAGAGCACAGACAAACAAAATATAAACTTATTCGGATACACATTTTGATTCATATACATACAGACATACACATATATACACACATGTATATATAAATATACACATATATACATATGTACATACACACACACGTACATACACGCATGCGCATACACATACATACATTCATAAAAACATAGACAATTTATTTATGCGAAACTTCATGGTTGTCATCTATAAATATATATTTTTTAAATTATTCTTTATTTTTTATATTTTATTTTTGACATCCAGTAAGGTTCTCCAATCCGTGGCATGCATCAACTTTTCTGACTCCCTACGACCAATGTCATGAAAGAGCGAGGTCAACACCTTCCGTAACTTGACAACACTCCCGTCTTTCCACGATTCTGGCAAAAGGTTATGGACCTTTTTGCCTACGTTATAGTGTTGTCTCGATGCCAGAACAGTGTTGACCCCTTCACTTAGTATCAGATCCCTATTAGAGTATCTTGTGTTATGGTTGTGGTTGACGCTTGGGTAAATGTCTCTCTTTATGTGTGTAACCACTACCGTTCTCAATATATACTGTTGAATAATATTCAGTACTCTGAATTCTTTGAAGAGCTTTATATGCTTTGATATGTTAATGTAATATATTTAAAAAAAATATTTTTGCTATTATTTCATAATGAACATGCTTCCACTTTTCATTAAGTTTTATCCTATCACTTGACGTCATAGAGTTTAAGATACGTTAACATAATTTTTATGTAATATATATGTATTTGCATGAATAAAAAATGCTACTTTAGCTTTTTTTATCAAAGTATATTTAATTTATGAATTCTATCCTATTTTATTTTACAGTGATTACTAAATATTACCTGCATTGATACATATGGAGCTAATAAGTCAAGTGTTTTTTGTCATGTTCTTTTAATGACGGGAAGTTTGAAACGAGATGGTTACGAACTTTGAAACTAGACAGGAGTGGACCAAAAAAATATTGTTTACTTGGTTATTTTTGATTTTTTTCTTATTTCAATCACTTTTTAATGTTTAAAATTTCTAAGTTTTCGTATTTTAATATGTTATTTTGAGAATGCAGCAGCAACAAAATTAGTTTATATTTATATTATTTTATTTATTTTTTGAGAAAAAGGAAATATGTGCGTTCTTATTATGTACCCAAATATTTCAATTTTGGGGCCATTTTCAACAAGTTGTAAATATCCCACTATTAGAAATTGGGAATAAAGTTGGAGTAGAGTGGGGTTTGAACCACGGACCTCTGATCCGTGAGTCCGCAACATTAGCCACGGGACCACAACCCGATTATTTTAATTTTAATGAATAACCACAAAGTTAGTGCTTCAAATATAAATTTTATAAAAAATCTGTTTATAGGTTTTAAAAATTCCTATTCAAATTTATTGCAACATAGAGGGAAAATATTTCTGAGAAGAGAATATGGGAGTCTAGGAATTTACAGGGCTTATGACCTATCATTGGCTGGTTTAAGTGCCCACTTTACACACTGTGTAACATTTACTATTTTGCCTATATTTAAACATCAACGTTTCCAAAACTCTTCCATCTATTGACTTTTGTGAAGTAAAAGAGCTAAAACCTTTATCATGCGGGTGAGATTCATCCGGTTGAACCAATTCACCTACTAGGTAACGCCTGAAAACAATTTTCCAAATTTTTATAGTTCTTCTTTTACCAAGTAGTTCATTTAATTTCTAATACCTGGTCATAAGCCCTGTAAATGCCTAGACTTCCATATTCCCTTCTCAAAAATGTTTTCCCTCTCTGTTGCAATAAATTCAAATACGGACAACTTCCTAGGGAGAGAAATCCAGCCAGTCTGCAAGCATTTGGACACATTCAAAACATTGTTGAATTGAAAATTCCATATGTTTATACAAAAGTATACAACAAACATAATATGGTTTAGTGTACATCATAATATGTATGTACGATTTGTAAAGTTAATAAGTACCTTATATTTTATTACTTTTAAACTATATTATACAATCTGTACAAATTGGCTACGGCAGTTAATAAATAATAAATAAATAACCGGATTTTACATAGGAACGATTTTACAATGAAATATAAACAAACATAACATAAAGTTTACCAGATAAGAGTGAGGGTAGAAAGAGAGAATTGCACTCACAGCATAAAATTTACATCCTCAAACCCACATGTACAACATGTTTTCGATTTTCAACAAAACCAATTGGTCGTTATCAAAAATAAGCCAATGTCTTATGGTCGTGTACAGTGCGGTCTCCTATTGCTCGAGCGCATTCGTTCCACTCCAATAAGCCGGATTGTGTAAGGTTCCATCATTGTTCTGACATACTCCATCATAACATCGCACAATGCGATCCACTTCTGCGTGTCTCTGGCTCCCGGGCCGGGGAAGTCAGGCCCCGTATTCAATGTTCAATAGATGCTGTATACGAGTACCGCCACAAATATGGATTTATTTAACAATAATAATTAATGCGTAATTTATAACTAAGTAAGTTTCCCAAAAGTCAACAGATGGAAGAGTTAATGAAATATAGATGTTAAAACATGGACAGTATAGTGAATGTCACACAGTGTGTAATGTGGCCACTTAAACCAGCTAATTTTTATTTGACACTTTATATACATATACAATATACATATACAATATATATATATATATATATATATATACATATAAGGGCGGGCATATTGCCTTAAGGCAATTTCTCCCTACCTATCCAAACTGTTCAGTTTGAGAAATTATAAATACATCGACATATTAAATCTTACAATTTTATACAAAAATTAAAAAAAAAAAAAACACAATAAAAATATATTTAAAAAAATTAACACTATACTATGAAGAGAGGAGAGGGGATGGGAAGGAAAAAAGAAGGATAAAGGAATAATTTAAATATTTAGACAGTGACATTTCAACCTTGACTTAAATGTAAATAAAGAAGGGGCTTCTCTTACATTAGTGGATATATTATTCCACAATCGAGCGGCTACTACTGTGAAAGAGGAGGCAAGAAATTTAGAGCTATGACAGGGTATTAAAAAGGTTCTCTCGTTACTAGAACGAAGAAATAGTCCGTGTTGTGAAAAAGGTTGGATGAGCTTTCTCAGATAAACAGGTGAAGTGGGATTATTTAAAATATTGTGAAGACAGTGACAGGTCATAAGCCCTGTAAATACCTAGACATCCATAATCCCGTCTCAGAAATGTTTTCTCTCTCCGTTTCAATAAATAATGTTAATCTTAATATCTCCCAAAGGAGGAAATCCAGTTAGAAATTGTACCGTCTGTCTGGGAATTGTAATATAAATACGAGTATTTATGTAAATTAATGAAAAACCCACATTATAATCAAACCAAAAAAATATATTTTTTTTAAACTTATATCCCATCGTAATTATAATATTGGGGTGTGCAAAAGCGTTATTATTTTACACAACCAAACGGGTGACAGCTCTATGCAAAACTGATTCATTGGAAGTCGTGTTTTGGAACTAATTACTTCAAAATGGCCGAAACTACGCAAAAATATCCAAATATGTATTGACAGTGATTAGTTACCTCAAATGCATTCTCTTAAGCGTAAGAAATATGTGAGTTATTTTACACCTGGGCCTTGATTACAATGGAAAGTTCGGTAGTCAGATGGCAGAAGGGACCATCTCTAATTTTTAAAAATGTTCAGGAGAGCTGAAATACGTCTCAATTTCAAGACTTTAATCCACAAACTAAAATATTTTAGTGTTGCTTTTAATAATTTAATTACCATTTTAAATGACGCTGACTTTTTTTATTTTTTTGCTGCGTGTATTTACTGAAATATTAAGTAAAACTTTTGAAAACTAAAACATAGACAAAAATACAGATGGTCCCTTCTGCCATCTGACTACCGAGTTAACAGAGTTATCTTCGACTGCAGACAGACTTACAGATAAAGTAAAATAAAAATGAATGCACAAAATTCTTCTTGCTTCCTATCACGGTTTTATTAAGGTTTTATCAAAATTTCAATCAATCAAACAATGTCCGTTCATTCTGAACAAGTACCTTTATTTGGGCTGTATCGATTGGCCAATATTTCAGTTGCGTATTTGGCAAAATAATTGGGAATCCAGTTTAGCTACTAATTTATAGTACACCAAGTTGATATGCATACGCCGTATGGTAGGTAGGAGGTGGTATTGTGGTGAACAGTAGCACGGAGAGGTAGTAATACACGCATGCGCAATTTAAACTGTTCAATTGGAAAAGTGTCGAGAGTTTCATCATATCATCAACAACTAACAACTCTATCCATCGCTCGGAACTGTATTCCTAATATGCATACCGACTCCGTCCGAGGGATTGCCAACCTTTTGGTTAGGTCAGAGCTTGACTCTGAAAATATTGCGCTAAAAAATCCCTCCGGAAACGGCGCTGTAACGTCGTGTTACATATACTCGTACCTATGTTTAATAATCTATTTTCCATCATTTGTAAAAATATTTTTTTAATTTAGGCATGTTCTAGCGAAATGCAACTTCATTATTTAAAAAATTAAGAGACATAAATATCAAGTCATATATTATGTAGACTCATGTGGCATCAAAGCCAGATAAAAATTAACAAATCAACCTGATGAAATACATACATATCTCTCTGTATGCGAGTTATAACTACGTATACCCAAGTACAAAGATACTCAAAAATTATATGCACTTTGATGGGATTATTAGTAGAAGCAATATTTCATAAAAATAAAATCTTCCAGTCATACAAAAAACAGACCAGTGAAAAGGAAAATTGGTAAAAGTTTGTACAGCAAATTAAAAATAATAATTCATACCTATTTATTAATTTCTTAATTACTGCTGTTTTTAAGTGGATAGAAACCAATTTACGATGAGGAAAATATGCAAAAAGCTAGGTGCACAAAGGAGTTCTATTTTTTAATGAACTTTCGTATTTTTCTAAAATGTTAATTAAGACATGAACCAGAATGTCACCAAAAGTCAAAATCTGCTATTTATTAAATATTCTAAGAGCAACTTTTGGTTTATGTCCCAATGTCCAGAATGCGTAGATTAGTCAATTTATACCACGACTTAGAATTCTTTGGGATAGATCTTCCGGCTTTTCGTAGATCTCTTAGCGACTAAAGCAGTGAGGGATGAAGTTGGATTAGCATGGTTTAGCTCGAAGTCTTATGTCTTTCGTTTTTATGAATATATTGTATACCATTATTGTTTTGCCCTTGTTTGTCTTTGCTACATAGTTTTATGCTCTTTTTGTTTAGTTTCTTTATATATGTTTCTTCATGTAACTGTTGTAATTGACTTAGGCCTTATATATAATAAATAAATAAATGAAAAGAGAACTTCTGTGAAAGCGTCTTATAACTTTTTTTGTTGTTGATACTAGTCTATCGACAATTTTAGTGGATCGTTGAAATCAACGGAATTATATAAACTTTAATAAAATTAATATAAAACAACTTGTTTTAAATCACTTATTTTTTCTACCGACTGGTTTCAAAGCTACTCAAGCTTCTATATCAAAGTTAAATTTATTTTACTATCATAAATAACCACAAAGTTACTGTTTTAACTGTTAATTTTATTGATACACTTTATTAGTTTTTTTTCAGATGATAGATTGGCGCGTTATCTTAGTAAGTTAACTATTAATTTATAACGCCGGGGTGATGTACGTCGGCCACTGGTTGTCAATACATTCCCCACTAAGTGTACCCGTGTGGTGCGAACTTCATTGTTTTCTACGCGCTTTGGTAGTTGCGTATATTGCACATAATTCTTAATAGCAATGGACATTAACACAACAACTACTTTTTATACATTCCTCGTGACCTCTGTACGACTCATTAATATTTACCTAAATCAATTTATGCATTTCCATTCCATTCATACTTATCTGAAGTCCAGACGCGTTTGAAAGTTACACAACAACAACAACAAATTATCACGCCGTTTCCTCGTAAGGGCAGGCAGAGAGGATAGAACGCCACACCACTCTATCTTTGCATACAGATCTCGCTTTCTCTACATTCATACATCTTCTCGCCGATATTCTTTTAACATTTCCATCTTCGAGTATTTGTTGGATTTGGTCATGCCATGTCTTTCTCGGTCTTCCTCTATTTCTGCATCCATCAACATTCGCATTGTAAATATTCTTAGCCGTTCTTTCGCTATCCATTCACTCCACAAGTCCCTTTCCACCGCTTCTTTATTGATTTTGTCGATGGTGCTTATCTCAGCCTTGCATAATGTACGGATCTCAATATTTGTGCATCTATCGTACATAGTTTTACCACACATTCGCCTGAGACGTCGCATTTCAATCACATTCGGCCTACTTTCATCCCTGTTTTTCCAAGTCCATACTTCGCTCCCATACATCGGGGTCGGGACCAGGACTACTCCATTGTGAACTGCTAATTTTGCCTCTTGCGACGAACATTTATTTGCCAAGGTTGATTTAAGAGCACCGTTCACTCTGTTCCCGACACTCGCTCTCCTTTCAATATCTTTCTCAGACATTCCATCCCTAGTAAATATAATTCCCAGATACACAAATTCCTCTACCTGTTTCAGTTTAACCCCATTCCCAGTGATCTCACATTTAGTCATTCTTTAATTTCTTTCAAGAACCATCACATTTGATTTATCGGCATTCATCAGCAAATTGCTTCTCTTGCATACATCGTAGACCTTTGTTACCAAGAATTGCAGTTCCTCTTTGTTGTTAGCAAGAAGCACGGCATCATCAGCATACAAAAAACAATTGACATTTATATCACCCATTTTCGTTCCCATTTTTCTTTCAGTTCTTTCATGCAGTTGTCGATATACACGTTGAACAGCCACGGTGACACCACACCACACACCCCTGCTTGATTCTGTTATAAATGTCAAACCACGATGTGTATGATCCATTTAACCTAATGCCGTACTGTCTTTATACAGAGAAGTAATAGCTCGTGTCAGATGTCCGCTAACTCCATACTCCCATAACACTTCCATTTTTTTCTCTGTCAACTCATAATAAGTTACGCATAAAGTATACAAATATGTTATTTACGGTTTTTTAGGGCCATACAGCGAAACTTCAAAGGATATCTTTTTATGATGTACTTTTAAAAAGATCTTAATGATTTTTTTGGAAAATCGCATTGTTTGTTATTTAAAACAAATTCATAACGTATTTGACCAACGCCAACGAAGCGATACGCACCGAACGTGGAATAAGGAAGCGGCTGGATAGACGGGTGATTGTGGTTTGTGGAAGTGACGCTAGTCTGAGAAATTAAGGATTGTCTCCATTAATGTTAGTGAATATCAGTAAATAACCACTTACTGACTTTTTATTTTTACCGGTTTCGAGACATACCCGTCTCTTCGTCAGGACACACACTACACCAACGAACTTGAACCAAATACACTTTCACCTTTACCAACACCGTTGTATACATAGTATTAACGAAACAATACATAAATTATATGCAAAAATAAAGGGGATGCAAACACCACCATGTATATCTGCAACACTGCAACACCATGTATACCTGCAATACTTAGCAATAGCTAAGTATTTTTAACCTAATTTTAGTACATGTTCGGACATGGTGGTATTCGCATCCCCTTTAACTCTGCGTGTAATTTATGTACTTTTTGGTAAATATTATGTATACTACGGTGATGGTAAAGGTGAAAGTGTATTTTAGTATATGTATGTTGGTGCAGTGAGTGTCCTGACGAAGAGACTGGTACGTCTCGAAACCGGTAGACATAAAAAGTCGGTAAATGGTTATATACTTATATTTACTAACATTAATAAAAATCTTTGAATATGATGTTAATACTTTGAATATAAATAAGATTGTTTCTTTTTTTAAATTAGGTGCAATCATTATTTTTTTTCATTGAAAAAATGAATTTTTGGTAAAATTTATTACCGTTTTAAAAAAAGTATACCATGTGGTATGTTTCTTTGAAGTTTCGCGGTCTAGCCCGAAACACCGTGTATAATATAGATATTTTTAGGATCATGTTTTTGATCGTTAAGTATGTGGATATTGGCATCGACATATTGTAAATAAAAAAGTTTTATCAAGTTTATTAACGACAGCCCGAATTGTTTTGAAATTTTTCTTATGTACATGGAAACAGCGGGAGCGGAGTGGAGTGTAGGGTGTTTCATTATTTTTTTAAATGAATTAGTCGGCACTTTTCATGTTTTCTTCTATTCCTTTTTAATTTGATTTAAAATAAAGTTCTTCCTTTTTTCTCTCCTTCTGTATCCACAATGAAAACAAATATGAAATCTGTAATTTGTTTTTTTAATTTGTCTTACATAATTTTTTATTTTCCAAAGATTTTCACAAAAAATGAATGCTGATAAAGCATGCATATTTTGTACAAAATATTTTGTAAGTCATTTTTTGATATCCCTAATAAAATAATCAAAGAACCTAAGAGTAACTATTTTATTTTTTAAGTAATTGTGCCGTGATATCATTTTTAAGCGCAATCGCATAATATACGTAAATTGCAAACATTTTTAATTAGTTGCGTTCATACAAGTACGTTATAAAAATGACATAATAAATTTATTTTTAATATTTCCCATATTTATTGGGAATATTAAAAAAAAACTAATATTTTTTAAAACACATTTTTTCAACATATGGATGAAGCTTTTGTCTGCTGAAGACGTAGTCTTATTATTTCCCTGTAAAACATATAGACTTACTAAAAATATTTTTCATATTGAATGTAGGTTATTGAAATATCTCAAACAAGAATAAATAATTTATATGTCTAAGCTCCTAAGTTTACATAAGAGTAGGCTTCATGTCTACTCTTATGTTTAAATCTTTAAAGAGCAATTGAATGGAGATAAATTGGCATCTTAGTGTTATGCCTAGTGGTCTTAAGTTCGATTCCTGGAAGGGTCGACGAGAAATAAAAAAAGTGAAAAGGGAAATCAAGCAAAGAAAATTCCACCTCGTAGTGCTTATTTAAGGGGGTATATTTTATTTTATATGTCACTTTTCCTGTCTTTTAAACTTATTTTTTGATTCCACATTTCTCATCATTTAATGTTTACAAAATATCAGTTTTTATTATTTAAGTTTATAAATACAAACTTTATCTGCATTCATAAAAAAAGTTGTTTTTTAAAATGTATTTAATGTATCCTCATATATTTTTAATTAAAAAAATAAATAAATGAAGCATTTTAACTAATTCTTCTGTCTGTTTTTGACTGGAAGATATTGATTTTTGCAATATTTCCGGCAAAGTGCATCTATTTTTGTACTTAAGGATTTAAAAAAAAAAACATCAACAATGAAGACTATCACATATTTATTTTCAAGTATTTTAAGGAAATATTTATTAATATGTATAACATACTATAAACTTAATAGCCCGTAGTTATTGTATTTAAAGGTACAGCGTGCTTGTTTAAAAAATATAGATAATAATTTTAGGTCTTGAAAGATTGGTAGCTGCTATACTAAAGATATAATGTTGAAATATGGACAGGTAGGTTACCTTCTGACAGTTACAATATGTAAGGTATATCCGCTTAAACAATGAATTCTTACACGAAAAGGAAACTTTCAATTGTAAAATCATTAAAATTTTTATTATGCAAGTATCTTTTCTAAAATCACAGAAAATTAACAATGAGATATAACGCTAATGAAATAAGATTATATCTCACCTCGGTGTCTTGTGATGCACTGAATATAACATTTTCGCTTCGTTCAAACCGTCTTTATTTATAAAAAAAAAACACAAAGTAAAAGCACTTTTAAAAAAATGAAATAAAAATTACTTTTTTAACACTAAATGAATTAAAAAACTATTTACTATCTAAGAATACTGTCATTAAACGCTGCATTTTAGTTTTTTTTTTTCAAATCTCGTAAACCACAGTTATTATAAACTTTGCAAAGTATCCATTGTTTTGAGCGCTATCGGCAGTTTGAGACCGAGTCGGGTTTCGTACTGAGGAGCGTTGATGTCTCCCGCTAAGGACGTCGTTAAAGGCTGAAAATTCGGCGTTGCGACGCTGTTTTCACAGTTGGCGGAGTGCGCGTGCGCGCGGCATGAGAGCCTTCGGAGAAGTGTTCACGGCCGAGAAGGCTACGATATTATGTATCGTGGAATGAGACATTTGCGCGCGAAAATTGTGCGCTGTGGGAAATACCTACCCCTATTAAGCCAACTTGTTACAGCGTCCACAGACTTAAAAGGTAGTTGTAGAAATTAAAATGTAACAAGAAATCCCTTACTTTGTGATTATTTTCCACCTTGAACAATTTACAAACAAGTGAGAAAATTTATTTCGTTAAATGACAATTTTGTTAATTAATTATTATGTAAAATACAAAGGAAATATTTTTAGAAAAATAAATTATTTGATTTTTCAAAAAAAAATCGTAAAAAAAAGTCATGCATAAAACAAGTTGCTTTTTTGCAAATAATTATTTTACTTTTCAATCGGTGAATATGACTTATTTTCTTTATTTAGTTAATATTTCATAATGAACATAATAAACATTTCCTTTCCGCACTTAAGATGCATAGGACACTGCATTGGTACACCAATTGCATGTCAAATGATCTGTCTTCGCTTCAGATACCAGTCCAAGGGACTATGAAATATTCTACTGTAAAAACATCTTTTTAAATTAATATTTCATGTCAATCACGTCGGAAATCGAACCCGAGACCTCTTGCATGGCAAGCAAAAGCGCTGACGACTACTTTACGAGGCCGACAAGTTATTATGTAAACATATTTTTTTTTTAACATCTAGACAGAATGCTCAATAGTATTTACATATATGCAATGTCTCGCTACAGTGTCCCGCAATGGTCTCTTCCGTTTGGCAAAATCCAAATTTGTACACTTCTCCTGAAACTGGCTATCGTTTTGGAGAACTTAATGTGTTCATTCAGGACATTGAACATATAAAAAGTAAACATAATTAGTAATAAAGTTAATCATTCACACTTTATTTTATTTATTTGATATTTTAAATTATTTATTTACTTTATAAACCTTTACTGTATATGAGGCATAACGACAACCTATTAATGCTTGTAATTTTTTTGATTTATTTTTTTATGAACTTATTGTAAAAGCCCTCTGGGTATAAACCAAATATAAAATAAACACGATTTATTTGCTAAACGTAATGTGATATGTGCGTTTTTTTTTAAAAATGCAATTTTTGCAATTTTGTGTCATATTTTAATACTAATTTTGTTGCATGTTTTAATAATAAAATAATTGAATTATTTCTTCACTTTCTTTTATTTGACATATACCGTATACGGCAGAATAAAATTTTTATAATACTTATAATGTGAACGTATTTGGCTTATTTATTTTTTAAAAACATACATTTTTTTTTACCCAAGATTCAGAAACAAAATTAAACTTTATGTTTGTAACTATGTATAATTTCTAATATAATAATAAAAATACGCATACGTCGGCCTCGTGGTGTAGTGGTCAGAGCGTTCGCCTACCGTGCAAGATATCTAAGGTTCAATTCCCGACATGGTCGACATAAAATATTTATTTAAAAGGGTGTTTATTTCGTAGTCCCTAGACTGGTACCTGAAGAGTAATACTTATCATCTTACCTTCCTGTAACAAAAAAATTCAAGATACACTGCGATTGATGTTCCAACGCAGTTCCCTATGCATTATTAGGTGTGGAAAGGAAATGATGATGATGATGAGTTTTATTCCACTTTGATTTATAAATTTAAATTCATTTTCACTAAAATTATACAATTTACACCTGTTTTTATTATATACATTCAAACAAAACAAATATCTCATACAGTTGTTACTACCTTATTCTTAAATTATTTTAATTTCTCTTAATAACTATTTTATCCCCATAATTACATAAAATCATGATTTACAACCCCTGCTTGCACATGTATATAACATATACATTTGTTTAGTCTCCCACCAGTTTGACGATGTCGGTCACGACAAAACCTGGTCACTGGTAAAAATTTATCAATAAAAGTAAAATAAAACTATTTATGTATTTTTATTATTATAATTAAAATGCAGTTCCACCAAGAAATGTCAATAAAAAATCTATTATTTATTTGCTATTCTGTTTTTCAGATTATGTTCGTTTTAATGTACTCACTGTAACTATTTGGATTGGTTTCCTTAATAACGTAATAGTATACGTAATTATTTCTTCTAATTTTACATTTCTTAACAGCCTAAAAAGCACAATAAGATCACGAATATAATATGTTAACTGTAATTAATTTAAAATAAATAATATTTCATAGTTAGGACTGGCCCCTGAAGCGCAAGACTGTCTATATTACCATTATGTAACAAAAATGAAAAATATGGATAACGTTTCTTTTCATTGCTAGATAATTTTTGACATTTTAATTTAATGTACGTACACGTAGGTAATCCCTGGAATCAACATTAAATTTATTCAATTCACAGATTTAACAGTTTTAACTGATTTAACACGCAATACGATAATTTACATTAAACGATTACGTCTGTTTTCAGAAAACGGCATGGCAAGTTTATTAATACACGGGTAATGTGTGTATTTTCGGAGTGCGGACTCTAGTTAGTTATCTCTCATTCTGCCCAAAAGTACTATTACAATTATTTTAATTTTTCCTTGGTAGAGGCTTGACTAAGAAATGGTTTAAAAGCATGGGGTCATTCAACCATCACAAACATAAAAATGATTCAGAGTTTACAGTATTCTCTAAATAGTCTCTAATGATATTTACAAAATAAGGAGTAATAAATGTGTACTATATAAATCTATTAAGGCGCTGCCGGTTTGAGGAATTCTGTGGTTATGTGTCATTTTGGAACAAAGAAAAAGTGATAAATTCAAAAATATATAAACATTCTCATAATACAAGATTTACACGTAATGAAGCTTAAGTGATTTCTAAGACTTTCAACAAATATGGAAAAATAAATCTCACATATGTGGTTCCAGTTGTGTTTAATTTGTTGGCAAACGATCTTAGAAATGGAACTACCAAAAGAGACAAGGGCAAAATAAGAGAATGGCTATTCGATCAGGAGTTTATATGTAAACAATATTAAATATTTGTACATATAGATATAAATTATATTATACAATTTAATAAAAAAGAAAAAATAAAAGAATTTGAGATGAATAAGTCACTCAGATACCAACATAATATTAAAATTCCTAAATTCATTACAAGTCATGGTCAAAATAGCTTTATCTTCAAAGGTGTAAAAATTATAATAATCTTCCCAATGAACCAAAAACTATTAAAAATTATATATCAATAAATAAATTTAAAGTTAATCTAATATTTTTGAACACGTAAAAACAACATTAAATTTTAATTAGTATGAATGTATTATTGTTTTATGTTTTTTCTTTATATTTCCTATGTTTTTATTTATATTTTTCTTTCTCATGTACTCGTATTTAAAATTATATAAATTCCTATAAATAAACAACTTAAACAGTGTAAGTCACTCTCCAAACACAAGAGTTAGTATCTTTTTTTGGAGAGTTGCAGTGATAACATTTACTAGATGTTTAAAAGTTGATATGCTTAGATTTTTACAAAAATGTGTACTTTTTGTTAAATTTAATAATAATAATAATAAAAAAAAACATGGAACCGAAATATAAATATGTAATATTGACATGGATATTTATATATGTATATATATATGTTCGTATATATGTATGTGTATGTGTATATATGTATGTGCGTGTGGATGGATATGTGTGCATGTATGGATATGGATATAGATTGGATTCATGGGGTCGATTATTTGGGATAGTTGCTGAATGTACATCTTGAGTGGTTTATGCTATGTATATGTGCCGCATGTAATGTATATGTTTGTGTATGTTTTATATGTGCGTTCATGTGTGTGCGTGGATGGCTCGGAGTGTACATTCGGTATTTTTATTTATTTTAATTTATTACCTCCATGGAAAACGCAAATGTCAACAATTATCTTTTTTTCACCTAAAATTCTTATTTATTTTTTATTTTTTGTCACATTTAATGTTTATATCTTTTTAATTTATGAAAACTTAATTGGTCTTTTTATGTTAAAAAATTGTTGTTTTTAATACTGATTTTGTATGACTGTATGTTTTCTAAATAAAATAAAATAAAATAAAATAAAATATAGATATAGATATAGGTATAGATATAGATAAAGATATATATATAGATATAGATATAGATATAGATATAGATATAGATATAGATATAGATATAGATATAGATATAGATATAGATATAGATATAGATATAGATATAGATATAGATATAGATATAGATATAGATATAGATATAGATATAGATATAGATATAGATATAGATATAGATATAGATATAGATATAGATATAGATATAGATATAGATACAAATATAGATATAGATATAGATAAAGATACAAATATAGATATAGATATATATATTTATATAGATAAAGATATAGATATAGATATAGATATAGATATATATATATATATATAGATAAAGCTATAGATATAGATATAGATATAGATATAGATATAGATATAGATAGTAAAAAAAAAGATGTAAAGTAAGCAAGCGTGGTTGAGGCTCTCACCGCCAACCGTATCGTCTCTGCTTGACGTAATGACAGTTGTCACCGGAGTTTGCTGCGCCCGTTCTCTTATAATTTGTTATAATTAACTATTTATCCATTTTGATTTTTATTTTATTTATTAGTTTGTAATTTTTAATTGTTTTATTATCTTTGTTTTAAACTTTTTCACAAATGTTTTAAGTATTTTATTTTTGTAATTTCTTTATTTTTATTACAATACAGAATGATAATAATCATGATTATTTTATATATATTTATAATTTCAGAACAGGGATTTTTGCATCTAGTGAAGCTGCCAGGAAAATTTTCTTCAAAAAAATAAAGAATACAGTTCTGTAAGTGAAATAAAATCAGAAACCCGGACGAGTGTTTTTGACTAAATCGCTTTTCAGGTAAACCTTCTGAATAAGAAAACCGAATGGAAATAATTCCGTAAAAAAATAGTAAAAATAGGATATATATATATAAAGTATGTGCTTGTAAAACGAACTAAAAATTCTTGCTTTATTCGAGAGGTAGAAATATGTATAAATATAGAAAGAAATTATAACCTTTTATTATAAAATAAACATAAAAAAGTTTTAAAACTAATAACTTTAGAATGGGTATTTTTGTTTCTAATGGTGTGGTTCCGTTTACCATTTATTTCCTGCCAATTTTTCAGGTAAAATTTGTGTTTTTAACTACTTACTTGGAAATATAAGCCAGTATTTTTTTATATTGTTTTTTTGTGGTGCAAATAAATTTATGTGTGCCATTTTTTGTCAACAAATGCCGTATTTTGCTACCGAAACTTTATTTGCTACGAAAAAAGTAATTTATGATATTTTTCATTTAGGTATACACCACGTATAATTGAGAAAACATTTACTGTTTTCAGTAAATTTTCCATAAAGAATTGGTAATGAATTATTCACAGCGGTTCCGAATTCGTTTTCGGGGCCCGTATTACAATGAAATGTTAATATTTATTTTAAATTTTATCTGCAAAGTAAAATTAAGTTTTCTGTAAAAAAAAATAGAATGCGCATACAATTTTATTTTTTAACGAGTTCAATTACAAGTCATCAACGAAGAGACTTTAAAATTTTATACAGATTTACAAATTATCGTATTTAAATATAGTTTTTAGTTTATACCGTCTCGATATGTGTCGATGCCGATGACGATAGTGCGTTATAATTTTTAATCAGGCTATACTAGAGTAATGTCTCCTGATTATGACCGCGCCAGTTACAGTACAGGCTACACCACCCACCCACCACCTGCACCCTCTGCCCTAGAAGAACCAATACCTACGTATGTAAGTAACGCAGCGCTTAATGACAAAGTCGAGTTCGCCACCGACCAACAGAGGATCTGCATCTTTAAACGCCTTGTAGGCATTTACATGTTTTACATACAAAGACAGACACTTATTTCACACAAAAATAGCAAAAAATAAAATTATATTTTTAGAAGAATATAAATAAAAAATATTAAGAAAAATCATCTTTACATATTAGTATAAAATATATAGGTATACTTTACATTTAGTACATACATAATATATTGCAGTGGAGAGAGCAGAAGTGCATTTTTAAATATAAAGACTGACATGTATTTTACACAAAAGTACGAAAAAGTACAAATGAATTAAGAAGAGTAAGAAAGATATAAAAATTCGTATTAGTAAAAATCTTTTGTTACCATTATAATAAAGCTACATACACTCCATTCAAATGCTAAATAAATTTTGCTTGTGTGGTGTTACTATGAGTTTGATTATAGTTAATAATATTCAATGATATTTTTTTTGCCTATGTATGGTGAGTAGAATGTATCGCATAGTATTAGAATATAGTACAATAATTAATTTCATTTTCAAAACTGTGTAATATGTACGCCTATATTGTTTTTGTATTCTTTTATTTAGAAATAAAACGTTTTAATATTATGAGCATTATTTGTTTTGTAATAAAACAGTGTTATCTTAATTTATTTCACCAGAGCAGAGAGGAAAAACATTTTTAAGAATGCAATATGGAAGTCTAGGCATTTACAGGGTTTATGACCTGTCATTGGCTGGTTTGAACGGCCACTTTACACACTGTGTTTCATTCATTCAACATTCACCATTATTCCTATGTATGTTTAAACATCCACATTTACTCAACGTTTCCATCTGTTGATTAGCAACAAATTAAGATCTAAATAACCCCCTACGGAAGAAATCCAGGCAGTCTGCAAACATTTGGACATACTCGAAGCATTGTTGAACACTTACATTTAATGTGTTTGTGTTCATGTTTACAAAAGTCCGTCTTACGAATGCAAAAATTGTATGTTTACTTGGTTCGCCTATTAGCACTAATATATTTGCATGGGCTTATTAAACATTCGAACGCACTGTACATAATTAAGACAGACAAAATAATTAATTTAAGAATATATGTATCTCTAAAAGCGGTTTCATCAACGCGGAACACTCAGGCTTAAGAAAAATCAAATGAATTTTTTGTTCTCACCGGGAATCGAACCCGGAACCTTCCGTGCGTGTTAAGCGTCTTGACCACACACCACGGAGACCACCACTTGACCACTAAAACCGTTGATGGAAGCTGTTAATGTCACTTTTTAATATAAGTTACTTTTTGTCATAATGGTTTGTTTTTTTCATAAAAAAAAAACTTTTTATTTATATTGTAATTGACTATATTTTTACCAAAAGTACAATTTACCTTTATCGAAGCCACTACCATAAAACGCCATGTAAATTTGATTTTTTGGACATATTTTTGATTTTGTTTTTTTGTTTTGTAAATATATTTTGTTTTCGTTAATCTTATATGTACATACTACCTAATTTTACATTTGCGCCGGGTTAGAAAATGGAAAATAAGTTGTGGCAAAGCGAGATTCGAACCTGCGCTGCGGTGCTATTCTGAACCGCTCCCGTGGCCGTCGAAAAAACTTTTATCTCCTGTATGTACATACAAAATTCACGAGATAAAAGGGCTTTCTACGGCCGCGAGATCGTTTGGAATATCACCCCTAGGACTTCCCCAATAAAAACCCAAACAAAAAAAATAACAAAAACTTCTTTTAATACAAATTTGTAAAAGTAAATTATATGAAATTTGACTTATTTTCTTTTCCCAGCAATAGTTTATTACTGAGCGAATATTGTTAAAGAACTGTGGTTCAAGTCTCCATGACACCATCGCCATCTCCAGAGCGGAGTTGTTTCCTCGCACGACCTTCCATTAGGAGATCAGCCAGCGGTTTACAGAATCGCATTGCTACGCCGTTATGGTTTTACTTGCTTATCATTAGTAGCTACATGCTTTACTTCCTTCTACTAAATTCACAAAGACCCTGGACAAACTAAATTTAACAGCCACCATTTAGTGATTTACATTTTAGTTTTGTTTTTGATTTAATTAAAGTTTTCTTTTTTCATAAATATGATCATAAAACATAAACTTTGTGGTCAAACATTTCATTAAATCAACAATGAGTACTAAATTTCGCCCCAAGGAAGTTATTAATGATCATCATATTTTCCATTTTCGGGGTAGCCAAGTTTTTTGGCGTATAATTAATCACTCGGGTAAAAACTATAATTGAACGTAGTTATCCAGAAAGCAGTCAGACATAGAAAGGTGAAACTGAGATAACAGCACTTTTATAAAAAGAGTAAATAATCAAATCTACACAACAGTCAGAATGTTTTTGAATTTGACAAATGATAAGCAATGAATACATTAGTTTTTTTTAATATTCCAAATAAGAATCTAATTATATATTTGACGACTTCAAATGATTTTTAAAGTACCGTAAGATTTTTCTAGTCTGTGGGTGTTTTCTCCAAAATGAGGAAGAGAGTTTTTGTGATTGACACTGTTTTCAGAAGGTGATTATTACATTTTTTTGAATGAAAGTGGTCTGGCTGTTTTTAGCAGAACATGGAATTGACCTTACTGCACTTGGTAACACTAATATCTATTTTTTTCAAAATTGTGGACTGGCTGCTCTTTGCATAACTACGTTATTATTTATTTACCCTTACGGATTATTACATCCATTTTACAAAAATAACATATCATTTTTTATTTATACCTACTCTGTTGTTGATATTTTTATTTTTTAGGCCTTTTAAAGAATTTGAGTAAGTCTTTTGTTTAGTTTTGTCTGGTAGTTTATTGTATAATTTCAGTCCCTGATTTATTTGTCTCAATAGTCCTTGTCTCGTTTTGGAATATCGTATGTGAAATTGCTCTGATATTTTTGTATTATGTCCATGTTTCTTACAATTTTTTTCAAGTTTTAGTTAAAGAACTGAGGTTCACAATAATATCAGTTAATAAATTTCAAAGATGTTAGTTGAAAAAGTTTATTTGCATGTAATTGTTTAGTTTAAAAAAAAAGATTTCTTTAGTTGGTGTTGGATAAGGGAGGTCATATTCTAGCTTCAATATTTTATTTTGCTCTCGTTTTAGTCTGTTTATGTCATTTCGGTTAAACTTTTGAAATTTCAGCAACAAACAAACTGTTTGTTGTACCTACAAACTAATCCGATCATGTCATACAATGTCGTAGAATGCCCGTAAATCAGCGGTTTATACAATAAACTTCAGAAAAATCCATGTTTTCTTTTCTTCTTGTCAGTTATGTTTCACCGCGTGTTTGGTCACGCGCCCACCAGAACTCGCGACGTCGCGGGCTTTGTTATTTCCATAGTGATTTTCAAAATAACAGAAAAAAATCATAGCGGTGATAATACGGATACATAAAACAATATCGTTTGTTTTTTAGCTTAATTTGATAGCCTATTAAGAAATAAAAATTATTTTTGTGAAAGCCCCGAACTTCCTCATTGATTGATTGTCATTCTCAATAAATTCAAAATCGTTTTAGTAATAAATTAAGTCGCAAAGTAAGCGAATGGAGTATACCTGTTGGTAAAATTAGCGATGAAAACAATTTATTTGATAAACTAATAAATGATTCGTTAAGCGCGGAATTGGCGCTTACCATTAATATTAATACCGCTTACCTTAAAAGTTTATTGAATTGTCGGAAATACGGTGTTTAAATTATGTATGAACTGTCTTCCAAAAATAATACTTATGTTTTGTTTAAAAACTAAGCTACTAGTATCATCATTCCCTGCAACTAGTAATTACTTAACTAATTCAGTATGTTTTATACAATAATACTTTTTTATTACTATTAATTCAGACTCCATCTGATAACACTCTATCTACCTATATAAATGTTTGTTTTTAACGAAAACCATCGCCATCTTCAAGTTCTTGTGAGTTTTAAGCTCATACGCTGCTCATCTTGAAATCAAAGGCATCAAATATAGAAGAAAAAAAAATAGTTTCGTAGCCTGTAGTTTTGTGGAAATAGTGTTCGTTCCAGAGTTGTAAAATCCTGCTTTTTTATTTAGCGGTTCCCGAACAAGCTCTGGACTTATGAAAAATTTTGACGAATACATAATTCATAATTCTTCTTAATAATAATTATATTATTATGAAGAATTTTTGGTATATAGGCATTAAGTGTTGCACAGTACATACATGCGTTTTTGCAATGCTGATTTTTTAACCCATGGATCATTAATGTTAATTACCTGCGGGTATATAAGAACTCCTGACAGAGTTGTCAATCAATAGTGTGTCTCTGGCATACTCTAGATGTCTCTAGATCGTAAAGCTTTCAGAGGAGATGACATTTTAAATAATCCTTCTTCCCCTGTTTATCTGAAATAGATCTTTTAGCCTTTATCACAAAATGGGCTATCTCTTCGTTCTAGTAACGAGAGAACCCTTTCAAAACCCACTCGCCGCTCTATTTTTTTGCCTCCTCTTTCACAGTAAATAGTAGCTGCTTTATTGTGGAATAATCTTCACACTTTTTGTTAGAGACGCCCCTTTATTACCATTTGAATCAGGTTTGAAATGTCACTATCTGAATATTTGAGCTTTTTTTTCCTTCCCACTTTTACTCCGTTTCCTCGGAGAATAGTGTTGATTTTTACTAAAATTTTCTGTTTCGATTAAATCAATTGTAATAAAAGTACCTACCTAGATGTTCTATAAATATTTTCTCAAATCAAACGGTTTGGGTAGGTAGGAAGAAATTAAGGCAATATTCTCTCATTTATGTGTTTATAAACTGTAAAATATGTAGGCTAGAAAGTGTTTAAATAAATTAATTAGACATTTCTCGATCTAGTTCAAATGACTTCTTTGAAACTAAGCTTTTTTTTATGCCAATATTCTGCAATTATTTTTGTATTTCAGTTTTTAATTTATCAAAAAAAAGACGGAGTAAAAAGAACTGAAATATATTGGAAGGTGTTTATGTTTTTTAAATAAATCACATATTTCTTTGAAAGATAAAATCGCACATAACACCTAATTATGTTTCATCGCAACGTATAAAAAACACATTAAAATATATTTTATGCTCTATTTTTTATTATTTAATACAAAGTAAGCGGGCATTTTGTCTAGCGATGGCATTGATTATAATTGCGATAGCGAATACTCTTCATATCGGTCAAATCAATCTACATTCTGTATTGTAATGTGCTCAACATTAAGGTCCCTGGGTCTGGTGCTATACCAAGATCTGTCGACGGGCTGCTCAGAGAATTTGGCGATGTGCGATGGCAGAGTATATTACGGACAGCACACCACAATGATAGACGGTGATAAGGAGTGATGGCGTTTTTTAAATGAAGATGCGATATGCGATAAAGACTTTCGACTTGAGAACTTAACACTCTTGCACGCATAATACGAGATTTACAGACACAATATTTGTTTGGTTATTTTGTCACTTTTTTTTTATGTCAATTTATTTATCTTTTTTATCTATTATTTTTTTATCTATTCTAATTATCTCTAGCGATTACAAAGATGCACTACCGACCCCCCACTTAGGTATTATCATTCATAAGCATTAAGGGTAGCACGATCAGGTTAACGAGGTTAGTCGTAAACTTTATAGCAGATTGCACTCACTTAAAATATTGCAGAATTTATTGCCAATTAATGCTACGCAAACATTAGTCATTTAATAAGAGTAATTGAATTAATGAACTTTAAACTTTAAATATAAAACTAATTTTATTTTACGTAAAAGGAATATTTTTATATCATGTTAAATAATATTTGATGTTTTGAAGAAAATGTCGGTCAAATGTCCACCACAGAGTTGTTTAATCCAAAGTCCAATTTTCATTAGTTCCCTCATTAGATGAGGCAAGTAGGGTTTAAAAAATTACTAACGAAGTTTGCATTTTGTTTCTTTGAAAATCTGACAGATAGAAAAATAATTCAATTATTTTATTTTCAATATGGTTTAAATGGAATGATCGAGTTGCAGGTCGCATTTTGTATTCCCATTTTTTTTCTTTTGTTATGTACAAGTATTTTAAACTGCGCAACGTTTGTATGCTTAAAAATATAGAATGAAATATTGACATTCAAAAAAAAAAAAAAAAAATTAATTAATAAATTTCATAAAAGGTATATGTTTTTTAAAAATTCTATACATATCTACTTTTACACATCTAGTAAATGTTATCACTGTAACTCTCCAAAAATGAGACTAACTCTTGTTCTTAGAGAGTGACTTACACTGTTGTAGTTGTTTATTTATAAGAGTTTATATAATTTTAAATACGAGTACATGAGAAGAAAAAAAAAACATTGATATATTAAGAAAAAACATAAAACAATAATACATTCATACTAATTAAAATTCAATGTAGATTTTACACGTGTTCCAAAAATTTATTTAGATTTACTTTAAATTTATTTATTGATATATTATTTTTAATAGTTTTCAGTTCATTGGGAAGATTATTATAATTTTTTACACCCTTGAAGATAAAGCTATTTTGACCATGACTTGTGTGGAATTTAGGAATTTTAATATTATGTTGGTATCTGAGTGACTTATTCGTCATGATATAAATAAATGAATTGTAGAAAAATAGTATAATATCGCTTACATAATATATAATATTAGATATATGACAGTCCAACGTTTCACGTTAGCGGGTTGAGTTACAATTTCAGTAATGGACCGAATAACCGAGTATTATATAATACGTCATATCATAGTATACCTCGTCGTGCCGTCTCTTCCTGTCACCGCGAATCGTCGTTTCTTTGTCTCATCTCTTCCAAATCCAAGTGCCTTAATAATGGTTGCCGTTATCCCAAACTTCCTGGGAACGTCTCGCATTTAGTCGGCCTTTGCGTAATATTTAATGTAGCTAATTTAACTCTCGAGACAAACGGAAAAGCTTCCCGTTAACTCCAAACTGGCATTATTAATTCGGGAAAATGGCCGTTAGGCTGTCTCCGCCTTCGTGCACTATGCGGTAACCGAGTGACCGGACCCGCAATATCGTCCCGTACTTGGCTGGCCACCGCGATAATGATACTTCACGATGTTTGCTGTTGTTTGGGAAAATAATTGTCCATCTCAAACCGCGTATTTTCGAAGACAACTGAATGTAGTTATGCAGAAAGCGGCCAGTCCACAATTAAAAAAAATGCTATTTTGGTGTTATCATATTCAGGAAGGTCAATGCTGTTTTGCTTAAAACAGTCAGGCCGCTTTCATACAAAAAAACTGTAATAATCACCTGAAAATTCCACGATGTCAAAATGTCATGAAAACGAATGTCACCTCATACATTCTGAGTTTGTAAGAGATTCCATTCCTGGCCGTTTTTTGCAAAATTCACATTTTGGGTTGTGTAGTCAGCCAGACTAAAATATTACCAAAATTCCTTTAAAACATAATTAAATTATTTTTAAAGTTGTTTTTAAAAATTAATTAAGGGATTATCTACGATTAAGTACACTAATATAAACATAAAATAATGTGATCAATATAAATTGACATAACACATATCAGAGTTTTATTAGGGCTGGCTGATTTCTGCAAAATTCACATCTTAGGTTCTGTGGTCAGCCAGACTTTTAAAATCATATAATCTTCTCATATACATAACTAAATTCGTTTTCGTATCACAAAAAGATAAATGCACGCATTATTCGTCATTTATCAAAGAAAAAAAACAATCCAATTGTTGTGTAGATTCGATTACTCACCTGTTTCACAAAAGTGCTGTTATCTCAGTTTCACTTTTCTATGACTGGCTGCTTTCTGCATAACTAAGTTCAACTATAATTCTTAGATATTATATTGCATCGGGAATCATTAATCATTTATGATTTAAAAATTGACTGTACCGACTCCAATCTTAAAAGGTTGATTTAAGTTGTATTTAAATTCTGGGATTAAAAAAAAATGATTGCGTTCTCATAATTTACCCAAATATTACATTTTGAAGACCATTTTCAACTAGTTGTAAATAACTCACTATTAGAAAATGGGAATCGAGTGGCGGTAGACTATTCGAACCACGGACCTTCGATCCGTGAGTCAGAGACATTAGCCGCAGGACCACAATCCGATTTTATTATTCTATCATTGTTTCCCTATCCTATAGGGCGTATAGGGCACTTCGCACAATGAGGAACTTCAGCCCTACGGGAAATTGGATACAAAAAATGATTTCTCACGCGCGGTAAAACTTGAAGCATAAAATTATACGGTAAAGTTTTTTTGAAAATGTACGAAAAAAATATTTGAATAAAAACTAACATAATTTTTCAGCTATTCCTTTTCCGTCCAAGCTGCCAGACTTTGGAATGAGCTACCTCTTCGCATTAAAACGCGCCTTCAAAGGTGGCTAGAGAAGTTGAATTTTTCTTAGAAACGCCTGAAACATTATTATATATCCCTAGAATCCTCATCTCCCTGAGTTTTAACTCCTTTTTTTTCTTCTCAAATATATGGTTTTACCCCTTTTCTTTCCTTGGTTCCTCTTTCTATCTCCTTCCAAACTCATTATCTGATCCCACATTCCTCATCATTTATATATACAAATATCACTACTTTGAAATTGATGTACACAGCTTTGGTTAGGAGCCAGTTGGAATACACTCCACTTTATGGACTCCGTATTCTCACCAATAAACTCTAGAAAGAGTTCAAAATAAGTTTTTAAGGTACGTCAACTTTAAACTTGGAATTAGATATGAATTTACCAACTATGATTTTTTATTAAATACTTTAAACTTGTTGAAACTTACCGAGAGTAGAAAAATTATAGATTTTCTGAATTTATTTGAGATTGTAAACTTTACATGGAACTGCCTAAATCTATAAGCACTCATTAACTTCAAGATACCTGACGAATGACTCGTCAAGTACCTCCGTTTAGTTGCAACAATTTGCGAACCGTACACTCTTGTAATGCTATTCTGATTCGACTCCATGTACTCGGTAATAACTATTCCGACGTTGCTGATATTTTTCATATAAAGTATAGTTTATATAAATCAACTTTATTTAATCACTTCAAAGATGGTGAACGGTAATTTACATTTGTTAGATTATAGTGCTTTCTATGTTTACTTTTGTATGGCTACTATTGTGTACCATATTTACGTGTATACTTATTTTTAAAATTATTATTATTACTATTTTTTTGGATTATTTTTTTTGAGACAAAATAATTTTATTGTATTTAATATACTTATATTTCGTACCTCTTAAATAAAAAAATATATAAATTCTTTTCCTTTTAGAATTTGATCATTTCACATTGTTTAAATATTTTTTTATATCTAAATATGTTCTTTATACAATACTGCCGTGTTATATGTAGTATTTATGTAACATAATACTTTTTAATTTAATTTTGAAGTTTTTCACATTATATTGGAGTGTTTATTTTATTTTAAACATGTATTTTTGCAAGGTTAAAGGCACTGCGTGCCGTGTATATTATTAAATATGTAAAAAATAATGTACTTTTAATTTTTATATTAATGTTAATAATATGTGCAAGCCTTATCTCCCAATTAAAAAACAGCTGTTATTTTAATTAATTAGGTTTTTTTTATTATTTTTACATGTATCTTTTGATATAAACATATTTACGGTTTTTTAGTACAAAGTTTTGACCAATCTCTTCTTTTGACCAGTCTGTTTTTTGGTTGGCTGGAAGATATTGCTTTTAGCTAAGTCCGCTTAAGTACTTATTCTTTGTACTTGAAGTTTTAAATAACTTATTTGAGCGATGTCACTAGTTCATAAGAATCGACCAATGATAAGAGAGTTGCGGAAGATTTCCGGTTTACTTACTGTCCACGGACCAATCGGCAGAACAGACTGAGAAGAAGCGAAAGAGAACTTGAGGTGTTACACGCGAGTAATTTTAGAAACACAAATCATAGCACTGATAACATGATACGTAAAAATTAAAAAAAAGCTCGCTTAGTTTAATAGTCTATTAACAAATAAAAAAAGCACTGAGCTTCCTTATTGCACAGATAGTTTTTTATTTCATATGAAATATTCTAGTGTAAAAACATCCTAGAAAGTCACAAACACGAAAGAACCAGAGACCTCTTGTAAGGTGTGCAAACGCGTAGACCTTTAATCCAACGGGTACAAATAATATATTTAAAGTGTGACTTGAATGTTAATTATTAAGATTATGAGGTAAATATGAAATATTTTGCAAAATCAAACCAAGAAATGTGAATTTTAGCACAACCAACAATATTTGTCCTACAAAAAAATGTATTTCTGATAGCGAATAGTCCACTGTTTTAGATCAAGGGTTTGAAGGTTAATCTTTTTTTCATGCATGTTAGTACCACTATTGAAAATGTGTAATCTATTCGGTTAGAATCGAGATATGACTTTTAATTAATTTTTTAATTAACCTTATAACAATTAATGCCATATTCAGTTTAAAATGAGTCAAAATAGCTTATGACGTTCAGAGCTTCAAAATACCTACATCGAGAAAAAAATATTTCGTTTGTAGGATTTTCGGTAAGATAGAAGAATTCCACAACTTTTTGGGTAAATTAAAATAATAATAATTCTACAACATTTTTGAGTTGTAAATTTTATTTAAAAAAAATTATTTGGATATTGATTGTCACTGACAATAGACCCACATAACTATTAACCTCTTAAGGGCAATATTATTTGGTAAGAGAGAGGTTTTAGGATGAATTTTCTTTGGGGGAGGAATTTAAATGATGCTTTTTTAATTATTTGAGTTGGTTCTAATATTTGTCTCGACTTGTTCTTTCTATGTGATGTGCTGTGTTAGTGTTTTAATAATGTTCCTGCTAAAGGTACTACAATATTATTGTTGAATTATATCATTACTAGATATTATTCGTCCCAACACAACACTGGACTCTACTCCAACGGAGTCGGGACTTGTGTCTCATAAAAATGTACATAAACCAATTATTTTTACATGAATAAATTTTAAAAAGAAATGAGATCAATTTAAAAAAGAAATAAGTCTCGGTTTCGATTCCCGACATGGTTTGCACCATTAGGTGCGGAAAGGGAATGATGAATATTTTTAATTTTTAGTTTTCTTTAATAATATGCATGCTTCCACTTTCTATTATAGAGTAAGAGATATGTTATTTTATATTTTTTGTATTATGTATCTTTATATGAATAGATAAATTAAATTTAAAAAAATAATAATGTTCCTGTTTTTATAAAAAAAATATCGATTGCTTTATACTTTGTTCTGTTTATATGGCTGGTTGGGTATGAAAGTAATCCCCAATCGAGCTGGAATTAAAATCATTATATTTGATAATCATTTATTTACATACAGGTAGAATTGTTGCACATTATTTGGCATACAAGTCCCAAATCTATGGTACTAAAAGTCCTGTGTTGAGTTTGGACGAGCAATTTGTTGGCGTAGACACATGAGTATATCACCACAAATATAGGATTAGAAACACATATATATTTATTTAAAATCGATTATTAAAATGATTTTAAAAAGCCCTTCAGGTACTCCAGCGTCAATTTGTTCGAGGAATTTAATACGTTAGATATAAGGCAATTACATACATATATCTAGAATAATTATGTTTGTGATAGCAAATTATTCTCCTAAATCCCAAAAGGAACCCTCCCACACTACCAGAAGTCAAATTAAAGGATGGGTCATGGGGTCTACCACAAACATTGGGCCCCAAAATATTCAATATGTTCAAATAATATTTTTTTGTTAATAAACCATGATTATTATTATTATTATTAAAAAAAAAAAATATATATATATATATACATCAATATGGTAAACAGTAAACTCAAACATTCGGAAAATCATCAAGCAGTTTCCCACACAAATCCCTCCCACTAGGGAAAATCCAGTCCTTAACTCCTCTCTTAAAAATAGTTTTTGTCCTTGAGAGCTTGATACTACACACATAATACACTCTCGGTGTGATAAATGAGAGATATCCCTGAGCAATAGTCGTACGGGTTTTTGGAATGACATCATTTGTGCTCTGGAAAAACCTCGTACGGACACTTTGCTGTGGTCTCTCCTTATCGTTCGACCAGAAGTGTGTAAATCCTTTTTAATTATATGTTAATCAAACACTTCATTTTCTTTCAAAATCTTTCGTGGAAGATCATCGTTAATGCGTGATGTTTACTGTTTCGGACACATTTTTTATAACTCCATATGATTGCTGCAAAAACAACCCACTGTTAGAATGTTTATTGTTGTTACTGTCCTCAGCTAGCGGTGTATTGCGCGTACATTATTGCACCTGATGACGTTTTTACTCATTATTGCCATTGTGAACGGAAAACGGCGATGGCTGAATATGGAGGGAAATGAAAAACAGGAATAATATTCTGCGGAATTATACAATCAATTACTGGGGACTGTTAGTTATCGTATGTGAGTACATCACTCGGGAATAATGTTAATCGGCAATCGTCAGTTAGATTGTGTACTTCGAGGGGAATTCTCGTGTATTATTATATATTTACTGTAAAAACATTATCGTTTATTTATTTAAAACTTCAAGTACAAAAATTAGTGTCTTCGACTTTTTTTTGGCTTATTGCTAAGAGCAATATCTTCCAGCCAACCTAAAACAGACCGATCAAAAGAACAATAGAGGTTTTCTCATATCATGAATTATGTCATACCCAAAACCCGTACGACTTTTTCTCAGCGACATCTCTCATTTATCGCACTAAGAGTGTTCAATATTTTGGAAGAGCGTATCGAGCTCTCAAGAACAAACAAAAACTATTTTCAAGAAAGGCGTTGAGAACTGGATTTTCCTTAGTAAGAGGGATTTAAGTAGGGAACGCCCTGATGATTATCCGAATGTTTGAATTTACTATTTACCATAACGATGTGCCATATATGTGTTTTTTTCAAAATTATTTTTTATGTTTCTGATCTTATATTTGTGGTGATACTCATGTGTCTGTGTCAAGTAATTGCTCGTCCCATTTCAACACAGGACTTTTAGTCCCACGGAGTTGGGACTTATGTCTCAAATAATGTACAGTAAACTTATGTATGTAAATAAATAAATAATAGCAATAGCTGTTTTTAAGATGCGAAACAGATGGTATGTTACGAAAATTTCGAGGGCCCTAGAGCAGTTGCTCCTAGAGTTGGCTCTAGTGCCCCAAAAATTTCTAGAATTTTTTCCCCCTCCTAAGTGGGTGGTGTTGCAAAAAGTTTGAGAACCTATGCATTATAGCATAATATTATATCACAATGAGAGAAACGGTACCTGTAACAGATAACGAATTTTGTCGCTGTTAATATGACGGGGAACAAAAAAGTGTGGGAATCAATTTAAGTATGATGAATCTCCATTTCCTTCAAAATTCAGTACCTACTTTATTTCATTTCGAACTCTTTTTGTGCTTCTTCTGATTGAACTTGTGATTGCAAAACTCACGGCGTGTGTGGGCCGAATAGGTAGGCTCGTGGCCTGTAGTCGTTGCGCCCGTGGACTGCCGCTGCCCATGACCTTCGGAAGATCATTTGAAATCACTTGAAACCTATCTATCTTTATCTGCCTCTCATTTGCTTAGTCACTGTACTCTGTGTCCGTATTACAATGAAACGGTGAGCAAATTAGCGTCGTTTGTTGATGCGATAGATTAGAGTTTTTTATAATGATATTTTATTGTTTCTTGAAAATTTAACGCCTAACAACACAAACAAACCATCACGCCGTTTCCCCGTTAGAATAGGCAGAGAGGATATAACATATTACTCTGTCTTTGCATACAGATCTTGCTTTCTTTACAATCATTCATACAATCAAATTTTGTAATATAAATAATATAGTTGTACATAAATTATTTATAAACATAAATACGTTGTGTTTAAAACTGTCTTAACATTTAGTTAATTATCTTTGTTTATTAAGTTAGTCTTCTTTGTTTATTCTCGCATGTAAAAATATTTAAAAAAACATAGTGTTAAGTGTCCTCGGGACGGGTAACCCCAGTGAGGTCACATTATTTTTATTATCAAATATAGTTTTCAATGGAAAAAATATGAATAAATAAACAAATGAATACCTCATGCACGCGCGCCGATTATTTCAACCTATGACAAGTCCATCTTTAAGTATTTGTTGGATTTGGTCATGCCATGTCTTTCTCGGCCTTCCTCTATTTCTGCATCCATCAACATTTGCATCGTAATTTTTTTGGCCGTCCATTCGCATTACACATCCAAACCAACGTAGAACTCTTTTCTTTATTTTGTCGATATTGATGATCCGAACCTTACATAAATACGGATCTGGTCATTTGCGCACCAATCGTAGATAGTTTCACCACACATTCGCATGAGAAATCGTATTTCGATAGCATTCAGCCTACTTTTATCCTTGTTTTTCCAATTCCATATTTTTAAATTAAATGTGTATCCTTACTTGAGAAAATAAAATACTCGATACCTTAAATAAGTATTAATTAAATTTTATGGTGAAATTTCAAAAAATTGTCGTCCTCATAGTGGTCGGTGCGTTAGCCTACCATGCAAGAGGTCTTGGGTTCGATTCCCGGCTGAAGAGTAAGACTGATCATGTTGCCTTCATGTAACAAAAGTGATCAAGATACAGTGCGATTGGTGTACCAATGCAGTGCCCTATATACCATTGGGTGCGGAAAGGGAATTATGATGATGATGATGACGATGTCCAAATTACCCGTTTAAGTTAAAGCACTTAATGCATAGTAAAAAAATATAATAATTAAGTTGTTCAGTTGAACAAAGAAAAAGGAATACATTTAACATTTTTTTTTGACCTTTGCAAACAGTTTTTTTTAAATTTTGACAAATGTACCATAAAACTCAATGAACAAAATAAACCATGTACCCTTTGACAATAAATACGTTTTTTTAACAAATAACGGATAACTATTTTGCATAAAAACTATTTCCTTTCTAGTTTTAACACCGTTTTTCTTCATTTTATAAATAAACAATATTTTAATAATTAATAGTAATAATAATCCGTAAAATGCAATAAAAATTTTGTGTTTATTTATCATGTCACTTATATTGAAATACAAACATATTGTTTTTAACCACTAATTACTTTTTATTATTTCTAGTATCTAAATTTAAATCTAATAATAAACTTCTGGCAACAGAGAGGGAAAACATTTCGAGAAGAGAACATGGAAGTCTAGGCATTCTAGTCAGGGCTTATGACCTGTTATTAGCTGGTTTAAGTGGCTACGTATACCCTGCGTAACATTTACCATTCTGCCTATGCTTGAACATCCACTTTTCCTAACTCTTCCATCTGTCGATTTTTAAATGCCTAGACTTTTAGATTCACCTTTCGATAAGTTTTTCCTCTCTGTTGCAACTAATTTATATCTAAATAACGCCCTAGGGAGGAAATCCAGCCTGTCTAGAAACATTTGGATACACTCAAAACACTGTTCACAAATTATTTATATAATTATCGATATTTGTTTGTGCCACTGCGTGCTATCAATGTCTTTTTCTTCTACTTATCAGCCCGTTTCTCTCCACTGCTGGATATAGGCCTCTTTCGAATTTTTCCATGTTCTTTTGTCCTGGACACTCTGTTTCCATCCATGGCCCACGAATTCGACGACGTCGTCAGTCCATCTCCTCTGTGGTCTCCCTACTTTCCTTTTACTTCTGTAGGGTATAAAGTTTAGTATTCTGGGGATCCACCTGTCGATTTCTTGTCTCGCCACATGACCCGCCCACTGCCATTTTTGTCTTCTCACTCTTTCTGCAATATAGGTCACCTTTGTACGGCGTCTTATCTCCTCATTCCTTATTTGGTCTTTTAAGGAGACACCCAACATTTGTCTTTCCATAGACCGCTGAGTGCACTTAATTTTGTGAACATTTCTAGCAGTGAGTGACATGGTTTCAAGACCGTATGTTGCCACCGGCAGAACACGCGAGTTGTAGACTTTGGTCATCAGATTATTTGGGATTTCCTTATTTCTGAAAACGCGTTTCAGCTTTCCAAACGCAGCCGAACTCAACCCGATTCGTCTAGGCAGTTCCGCAGTTTGATTTAATTTTCCCAATTTGATTTTGTGCCCAAGGTACTATCAATGTATAATTTAGAAATCAATATAGTCCTATTTTATAATTTTAACTGCGTTTGCCTGAATTTAAAACATACGGAGGTATAAATTCATATTATTTTGGGGAGGAGGTACGGAGTGAGAAAAGTTATTGTAATTATGTAGCGTTATTGAGAAATAAGGACAATAACAAAAAACACATTATTTGATTATTGCGATTAGAGACCAGACGCACGGGCGCGAGGCAAGCACAGCGGGGCCGACTATATTGACAGACATCGGTAAATCTCTACCGTCCCTTTGTAATCGAGGGCTCGGTCTATTAGTCTCGCCCGAAAGTGTTTTAAAGAAATGATGCGACAATAATTCACAAATTATAACAACTACCCGTCGCCCATCCATTGCGCCATAATTTCTATTTCAGTCGTTCGTTGTATTTGCGATCAAATATAATAGTGTTAATTAAGCCGATGGGAAAAGTGCGTTAATGAACGGAGATACTTGGAAGCCAGGTTCATTACTCCAGCATTTTGTAAGAATTTAAGAGGTTTTATTACGTAGGTACCGTTTACTGTTTGAATGCTCATGATTCATGATACCCAAATACTTTATACTATTGTTATCTTATAACATAATTAAATCAGAATAATAATAATATTTTTTATTCCAGTTCGATTGGGCGAGTAGTCATGTAATCGTCACAAATCCATAGAACATGATAAAAAATAGCATATTTTATAAAGAAATTAAACAGATATAAACAATAATATACAACAATATTTTGAGTCTGTCCAAATGTTTGTAGACAAACGACTGGATTTCACCCCCTAGGGAGTCATTAAGATTAACAAATTACAACAGAGTTGGAGAACATTTTAGATAACGGATATGGAAGTATAGGCATATAACCTTTCATTGGCTTAAGAGGGCACTTTACACATTGTGTAACATTTAACATTTTGCCTATGTTTATTACTTCAATTCTTCCGTCTGTTGTTTAAAGTGAAGTTTAAGAGCTGAAACCTTTACTGATGCGAAGTGAAAGGTAGTTAAATAAAGGAAAAATATTTTTTTGTACATTTTCAAGAAATTTCGCTTTAAAATTTAATGCTCTTATTTTTACCGCGCATAATAAAAAAAAATTGTATCCGATTTCCCGTAGGGCTGAAGTTTCTTATTGCAGATTTTACAAAAAATTATCGTTTTGTACTTTGCCGATCTGATTTTTTAATGATTATTTTTTTGTGAATAGAATATCTCAGGAATGACTCGTTAGCTTGGTAAATTGACGCTATCGAATATCGACGACTTTTTTATTTTTTAAGCATTGATTTAACTTTTTTGACTGATTGTCTTACGACCCCAACACGCTCAACGGCGATTTCTTCCAACCAACCGATAAAATAAAAGTTAAATTTATATAATTAATGTTACAAAACATATTCAATAGAAAATAAAAAATAAAAAAACCTAAAAATTTACGAAAATAGACAACTGTATTTGTATAGAAATTACCTAAAATCAATACTATTGCTCAGTGAGAAAAATAAATAAAGAGGAAAGGAGGAGAAATTAAGAAAGAGAAAGGAGATGTTTCTTCAGACGTGATTTAAACAAATATACAACATTTAGATAGTGGATGATTCCACAGTCGAGCCGCATAGACACTATATGAGTTAGAGAAGAAAGAGGAATTGTGAGTGGGTATTAAGAGGGTGCTTTAAGAAATAAAACGAAGAGGTAAATCATAAACTGATAAGCGTTAACGGAGGTATATAGGAGCGTTAGGACTATGAAGTACAGTAAACAGAAGTGAGAGGGAGTGAAATTCTCTCCACTGTCTAATTTTGAGTCATTTCATTTGCCGACTAGCCTAAAGCTAAGCAGGGCAGAGTAACTAATAATATGAGTGCATTACGTGGAAATGTGCCTATGCAGGGAGACGTAATACTAAGGTGGACGATTGACGCGAGGCGAGTTGCTATCTGCGGCCACCGGTCACCGGTGGCGACTTGCGACACGGCCGGATCACTTTCGGTACTGCGAATATGAGAATTAATTAATAATATTGTTATTAGTGCGGTGTGTGGTAATGGCGCGCGCGGTGCTGAGCATGTGGGTGAAGGTAACTGAAATGGAAAGAGGTCGGAAACCTTTTCTGAACACCACAAGCCACAAGTCGATTGGCACCTACATAATTCATGCATCCCGTCACGTGTCGGCGTCGTAAGAAAATGAGCGGGAAGTGATAAGAAAGAGTTGTCCCGCTTAATTGTAGTTGCCATTTCAAAACAAAATCTAAAACCTAACCTCGCTTTACCTAATCTAACCTTAGCTGAAATATTTCTTTTTAAAAAAATTAAATGTAATATCTACCAGGAGGATCGATATCAATTAAAAATGCCACAAATATTTGGCTACTATTCGGTAACTTTTTTAAATATTCGGTATTATGACGAATAGTACGTACTATTCGGCAGAATACCGAATACCAAATCATGAAAAAAAACTAACGTTTTACTTAAAAATGCATATATTTTAATCACAATTTATTACTTTAATACTTAAAATCTATCAGTGGTAAGTTGTGATAAATGAACACCATTTTTTTAGCATTCGCTGGTAGCAAACGATTACGCTTTTCCTCATAAATTATACCTAGCAAGATCCTGCTGTTGTATAGCAAACACACAGACAGTTTATTATCTTCCCTACAAATCTCCTAATATTCCCAAATATGAGATTTTTCATTAAATGGTGCCATGATATTCAAATAATTTTTAATAGTTCTTACAATTAAGGACAATAGTCCACAATGTAATGTAAAAATTAACAAATAACGCAAGTCGCGACATGATCTACTCACAAATGAAACAAACACGTCCATCCCGTCACCCCCGCACGCATCCCGATGAGACAGGTCGTAACCTGTCGCGCGCGAAATGCACACATTTTTTGCCGAACGTTCTCCCGCCGAATATTCGGTATTCGGCCAAACTTCAATTCGTGGCATGTCTAATATTAGTGCCCCGATTACAGTGGAAAGTAAACAGTTATCTTTAAAGTAAAATAGTTTTATAGCGAAAATGTGAATACTTGTATAAAAAGTTTAAGTATCTTCGTCGATTAGATATATTCGAAAATTTTATTATTGAAAAAGAAATAAAGCATACATTTCAGAAAACTCGATTGATTTATTTATGCTTTTTTAAGTTAGTTCATAAAATCTTGAGAACTAATATAAACTTTTAATGACATTATAGTTTTTTTATATTATTATAGTTTTTCGACCCCGTGGTGTAACGGTCAGCGCGTTAGGATGCCGTGCAAGAGGTCTCGGGTTCGATTCCCGGCATGGTTGGTGTGAAATATCAAGATACGCTACGATTGGTGTACCAATGCAGTGCTTTATGCACCATTAGGTGCGGAAAGTGAACGATGATGATGATGATAGTTTTTTTATCAAAATTTCTCAAGAACATATTCTTTTTAATTAATTTGATATATTTCGATGCTCTTTCTATTTCTATTCGTAGTTCATTGTACAGCTTCGATCCCTTGAGAAATGAGTTATTTACAATTGTAGATAACTCTGTTAACTTCCAGTTGTAATCGGGGCCCTGGCTTTTAATTTAAAAGAACTCACAAGGTAAGAGATTTATTGAAGTTTGTCGATACAGACAATTTAAATTTTCTATCCCAGAATTTGAATATTTACTGACGAAATTTCTTATTGCTAAAAGTATGGGATATTTTAATGAAATTTATCTACAAACAACCGCCGTTTTGTAACCTATTACACGCGTACGTCCGGAATCTGCAAGACAATACATGTTATATTTATTTTCACCCTAAAGCAGAAAAGTTTTAGTGATGATATTTTATCTACTCGTTTCAAATTCAATTGGCCCGCTTAACGTAAGTATTTTATTTGATGAACCGCATATAAAACGTTGTCGACGCCTGTCTCGTAACATCTTGATTAACCGAGTCCCGAACATGGCATAGATACACGAAACTAAAACGAACAGAGCTTCTGAATAATTAATACGGCGCGGCGTTATCTGATAGTTCAAAATAACGAGATATTGAACAACTTCTCGGGACTACCGAATTACACTGATACACTCTTGTTAGCCATTATTTATAAGTTGCTTGTATGCATACTACTCGTATGTATTATATTAGACAGTGTAACGTATTTTTACGAGTACTTCACTTTGAATAATTAGTTCGGACCTATGTTACCGGTATAAAAAACAATTAAGTATAAATAATCAGATTGAAAAACAATTATAATTATAACAATAAGGTTTTTTTGCAATTAGTACAGCAGCAGTTAGCGCGTAGACAGAGGATACGCGGTCTGACCTTTTATCATACAATCCGTCATGATCGTAGATCAACGACGCATGGATTTTCTTCAACTTTACACGAGTCGTAGATAACTTGTGTCGGAAAAATGGGAATCGGGTTGTGGTAGAGTGGAATTTGAACCATGGACCTTTGATCCGGAATTTGTTAGCCTCGTGGTGTAATGGTCGGTGCATTTGCCTACCATGCGAGAGGTCTCGGGCTCGATTCCCGACACGGTTGATGTGAAATATTGATTGAAAAGGGTGTTTTTACACCAGAACATTTCATAGTCCCTGGCCTGGTACATGAAGCGTAATACTGATCATCTTACCATCATGTAACAATTTTTTTTATTCTTGTTAATTATTATGGCTTAATACGGGCACAGCCTGAAAAGCCTTAATAAGTTCATAAATAAACGATTGTAGTTTTGAATGAATAAAATAAATTTATGCAAAAAAGCAAGACATTTTCAGGAAAAGTGTACAAGTCTGGTTTTTGTCTAAGGGAAGAGACCATTGCAGGAGACTGCTGCAAAATGTTGCATAGATTTATATACTATTAAACGTGTTGTCCAGATGTTTATCAAAATTTGTGTTTATGATTTCATTTTTATTATTCGTTTTTTATTTTTAGTATCCTTTAAATTATTAAAGTGGAAGCATGCATATTAATGCATGCTTCCACTTTCCATTATGTTGTATCCCAACTCAACACAGGGCCCTTGGCCTTATAGAGTTTGGGATACGTTATTATCATATTTTTTTGAAATATTTATGTATTTGTATGAATAAAATAAAAATAAACACAATATCTTGTAGAGTAATTTTTTTTTTTCAAATGACGTTTAACGTTTTCTTTTTCTTTCTTTTCTTTTGGAGCTCATGTTTAAGTTAAGAAAAAAACGGCCACAACTTAAGTTAACACCTAATACATAACAAGAAATAGAAAAAACCTTTAGGAAAAAAAAAAATTCATTTTTAAGGAAGGGAAGATATTCGAGTCGATAACTGACCATTAGCATGTCATAAGAACGAACATAAAAACAAACACTGACTCTAGAACTAATCTGTTCACAGAGGATTGAAAGGTTTACGGAACGGGTTTAGCATTTTCCTTGTATTTTTGTTTTTGCACCCACGGCCACGTCCGCCCCGAGGATACAAAGGCGAAACTTGAGATCCATTCATTATTTAAAAAAACTAATTTCATAAAAATCAATCACCGTCGCGGATGTGACGTCACCGGGTACTAATAAACCGAAGTGGATCACAAAATATAATAATAAGTTGTGGATGTTGGTAAATATGGCGTCTGCGTCGGCAAGCCCCAGTGACCACCTCGTTGTTCGAGGTGTTCATTATTTCGTTTTACAATAGGCACGGGGAGATACCATATCTTGTTTACACGAAACAACTTGATAAAAAATAGATAAAAATTCATTTTGCAATACTCCTCATACACGAACCCAGAGCCGGGACAGGGTATTTTGAGAGATTTGACCGATTCTTGCGTTTTATTTACCGTATTTTTCGGACCATAAGACGCACTTTTTTACTCTGAAAATTCAAACAAAAAATAGGGTGTATCTTTGATCTTATGGTCCGATGCGTTTGACCGTCGAAATTTTTTTTTTCTAAAATTTATAGATACATTTTGGGGTGCGTCTTATGGTCCACTGCGTCTTATTATCTGTAAAATATGTTATTTTATGCGATTTTTCTATGATTAATATATCCACTCGTTTTTTAGTAACATTGATTTATGTTTTATACTGTAGCCACGCTAAATTATTTTAATTTATTAAAATATACTGTTACATTGTGGTGCTCTTTATAATCTCTACGCCATTGGGGACATTATTATGATAGATTTAAACTATATGTCAGCAACTCTTTGTCGTAAGATGGCCTAATATTTTACGTGGGGATTAGTGCGGGCCGCACTTGGGCCATATGTTATGACCACGTTATAGCAGTATACCTTAAATATTTGAGTAGCAACATATGGAAAAAAAACGCTTATTGTATATATTTTTCGACATTTAAGGTAGTTAATAAAATCAATGAGATTTCGTAACTGCATTTGACTTGAATTTTTTTATGTATGAGCTTTCATTTTCGAAGTAGACACAAAGTGTTGGGTCAAATGTGAATCTGATCACTGAGAACCCAGAACAGTGTTGGTTTTTTTGATATTTCAGAATTGGAAAAGTTTTCTCTCAAATATATTTACTACCAAACATGATAATTTATGCTTAAACAATATTTTTGACTCCTCATAGCGTTTAAAAATCAAACTTCCATAACAATCTTCCAAGTGGGTATATGTTTTAATTGTCGGTATCCACAGCGAAGAGGAATTTGAAGATCTCCATTTTACGTGAGATTTTTTAGAAATCAGCAAACCGATTTTCTAGCTCAGTTTTAATGCATTATTAATTATGCTATTTTGCGAAACAATATTCACCCCCGCTTCTTATATTGCTTTTTTGCAATCCTGAAAATGATCAAGTATTCCTTTATCGACGGTATGCAACTCCGTTTTGTACGATATCGTTCGTCACGTGCGTTGCGGCAAAAAATCTTGCGGGCCGCATCGAGACGGCTCGTGGACGTCTCCCAGCCTTTATTCAATAATTTAATTATGTACTCTTATTAACAAATATCTAATTGTATCGGAGAATTAAGGCAGAATGGTGAATGTTACACAGTGTGTAAAGTGGCCACTTAAACCAGCCAATGACAGGGCGAAAACCCGGCAAATGCCTAGACTTCCATATTCTCTTCTCAAAAGTGTTTTCCCTCTCTGTTGCAACAATGGTTATGCCTGTTGGAAGGGCTATCTCTATGCTGAACAATATCACTTTATATATTGACATTTTTCACGTCTCTGAGGGAGTTTTTCGTTACAAGATTCTCTTACTTTTTTAACATATTATTCTTTGGATATTATGTACACTAATGTGTTTTTTTATATATACCTAATTTTACCTAATTATTTTAATTAATTCTATATGTATGAATTAAGATATTTCATTTTGTAATGTAAACTTATGCCCCGTTTCTATGTGGTGCTCGGCCAAGGCCGATTTTTCGGGTTTTCGGGGTAAGTTTTTCCTTTGAGCCGATAATCTTAGGGAGGCCAAAAATACGACTAGTAAAAGAAGCAATTGAGATTTACAAACATCCCGACAACATAAACAGAAATGATGGGATGCGATTAAAAACATCCTGGTACCCAGTCATAAAGAAATCGCATAAAGATTGCAATAAAACACAGATTTGTGATACGGTATAGATCCTAAGTACATAATGGTACACATTAATCTAAACGACTACGACACGGTACAAGTCCCAAATACATAACATCACACAAAAACGACTACGACACGGTAAAAATTCTAAGTACCTAACGTAACACATATTCATACACAAATAACATCAACCCTGATGATGGACGCTGTAACGCGATCCGAAACGTCGGTAGAGAGTACGAACGACACACGGCATAATAACCCAGAAAAACTTATTGTGCATCTTAACGGCCGTGAAAATCTAAGAAGTTTAGTTAGAATATTATTAAAGAAGGCCTGTAAAAGTCTTAATTCGTCTCTGCACTGCGCGTGTCGTGTTCGGTTTGCATACAATATTATGGGCAGGTTCATGTGTAGTGTAAAGGTACATTAACTGATTTCTGTTTGCAAAACAGTCCTCGTCACGTGACTTTCTTTAATCTGATAAACCCCGAAATGAAAATGCTTCAAATCTGCGGATTGCGCCTTGCGCCACTCGAGCGATTTTTTAGTTTGACATTGAATTGGAAAATTTCATCACCGCAATAATCATTACACATCTCAAACAGAGGAAAAGCTTTATTGGATGGTGAGGACATCGCGAGCCAAGTGGAACATCTGTCCACGGTGTAAGCAAGTGTAATATCTATCCCGAAATCACTTGTCATTCTTCTCTTAGTGCCCTGTCAGGTATCCCCAACGTTGGCCATCACTCTGGCAAAAGTCGCTCTGTCCTGTGCTACCCGGAAAATCTGTTCCACAGTCCTGAAGCCAGTCCAGTCTCGTATATTTCGCAGCCGGGACATCTGTATTCTTCCAGCCCCTCTATGACCCTCAATCTTGCCTTTTAAAATTAAATTAAGCAAGTGGTACTTTTCTCCACGCATTATATACCCCAGATACGACATTTTATGCACTTTTATGGTGGTTAAGAGTTCTCTGTTTGTTTTAGCTCGACTAAAGGCTTTTGAGTTCGTTATCAGGTCTGTCCAAGATATCTTAAGCATTCTGCGATGCAACCGCATCTCAAAAGTCTCCAGCCAGTTCATAGTGTTCACCTTCAGAGTCAAAAGTCTCGCAGCCATACAACAATACAGATCAAACATAACATTTTTCCAATCTTTGCCTTATTTTTAAGTTGAGATTAGCATTGCAGAAGAAGGATTTCATTTTTATTAAAAGCAGCTCTTGCTGTCTCAATTCTGCATTTAATTTCTATATCTGGGTCGAGGGTCTCTGTTAAAGATTTTTTGTTATTTTTGAATATACATTCGAAATATTTGAAAGCAAAACATTCTGGTATAACAAAATGAACGAGGAATACAATGGTTAGTAATCGTTGTTCATCATTTCTCTATCCACACCCAGTGGTGCATAGGGCACTTCATTGGTGATACAAATACAGCATACGATAAGATTAACTATTTATCTTATTTTTCACAAAACACATTATAGTATAGAACTTATACAATGGATTCAATATGTCGGTAGAAATATATATATATATATATATATATAAAATGTGTATCAATTATATTATAAGGATAACTTTTTTCATAACATAATAATATTTATGCTAAGTGCTTGTTTTAGTGTATCAGTGTTATTATTGTACATGTCAGAGTGGGTGAGGGTGTGTGTATATGGTATACGTGTATGGGTGTGTGAGTATTGTATGTATGTGACTATGTGAAGTGAATATGAGTGGACCTATTGAACAATGATTATAAAAAAATATCTGTTTTTTTTTCAAACCTTTATGAGGAAACCTATCAACCATCCTATCGATCGATGAAAAATTGTTAAGAACGCTTCGGCCTAAAATATTAATTTAAAAATATGTGACGTTTATTAAATCCCGAGCTGGAGAACGTTTTTGGGAGGGAATGTGGAAGTTAAGTCATTTTCGTATTTTTTCAATTCTTTTATATGCTGTTTTTTCAGTTAGAGATGAGTAAAAAATTAATTTTTAAAAATTCATTATTTTCACAGTTTTCTTTAGTAAAATGCATTTTTCCACTGCCATTTTTTTTCACTCTTCCTCCACCACTCTTTGTCACTTGCATTATTTTCCCTCCCCACTATCTCCTTGTTTTGTAGATTCCAGTAAACCGGAAATCTTTGACAACACTCTCATTGGTTGACCCGAAAAATCTAGTGACGTCGTTCAATAAGTTCATTTTTATTTTAATAATAAAACTACGTACGTATTTTTATTATTATAATTAAAATGCAGTTCCACCAAGAAAAGAAAAACTCAATAAATTAGTTCATTTTGATTAAAAAAATGAATTTTATTCATTTTCAAGAAATTTTGCCGTTTAAACGTTATATTTTTTACCGCGGGTAAGAAAACATTTTTACTATCCAATTTCCCGTAGAACTGAACTTCCTCATGGTAGGACCGTAGGACTTCTAATGCATTCTCAGAATTTCTCTATTGTAATATGTACGTTTGTTTGTATCTCCAAAAAAATAAAATAATAAAACTTAAAAATATGCATTTTATTTAAAACGAGAATGTTAAGTTTCTTAACAAGGCCACAGCTGACTATCCCACCAGATCCTCACACAATAGTTAAAGCAGGTAAAAAGAACATTCTTTTTCAGTAAATAAATGTCTTTGAGGGGGACACCAATTGTGGTGAAGATCACTCGTTAGCGATCGGCTTTTTATCGACTGTACTACTTGTTTAGTCGGTAGCTCTATCAGCGTGTATACGGAGATGTTTTTAGTCCTACTATGCCCTATGCCACAGGTTAAAATGCGGTGTAGGAAGTCGATCGAAAGTCTACATCCATCCAACATCTCACGCATGGCCTCACTAGCACATCAAAAGGTTGCTTTACAATTTGTAATAAATTGAAAGTCTGCACTTACATGAATTCTTTTTTTATTGGAAATTTTATTTATTAACCCTTACGGATTATTACATTCATTTAACAAAAATAATACATACATTTTTTATTCATGCTCTTGTTCAAAATAATATTTTTTATATCTTTTGAAAAGTTTGTCTGAGTCTTTTGTTTAGTTATGTCTGGTTGATTATTGTATAATTTCAGTCCCTGGTTTATTAATCTCGACTGTCCTTGTCTTGTTTTAGAAAGTTTTGTATGATATTTTTCTGATATTCTCATAAGTCCATGTTGACTACATTTTTTTACATATTTTAGTTCTTCGTCCACGATTGCATTAGTGGCTAATTTATGGATAAATTTAAATGATGCTAGTTGAAAGAGTTCAGTTATATTTAATTGCACAGTTTGTTTAAAAAGTTCTCCAGTTGCAGTTATATAGGGAAGGTTAGTTAGATCTTTGCGGTCTGTTTATGTCATTTTGATATCCTGTTCCCCATAGTAGTTGCATACAACATATTTTAGTTTTTACATAGGCTTCTTACATTACATTTTTTTCCGTTTTTGGAACAAAATTTATGATTTTTAAAAAAAGACTCGATAATGTCGCCACTTTGCTAATTAAGTTGTTGATATGAATTTTCTATGTCAATTTTCTATCTATTGTTAGTCCTAAATATTTAACATGTTCAATTTCAGTTGGTCGTTCATCATTTATGTGAGCATCTATTTTATGACATTTTTATCTAGATTCAATATGGATAATATTGCATATTTTTTCAATAAGTGTAAGGAAGTTTGTGTTTGTCCATTTAGTCACCATAGTTAGTTTTTCGTTTATGTCATTGTTTGTTAATACATCTGTACGATTTTTATAGAATAGTCCAATATCGTCTGCATACATAATAATTTTTCCCTTAAAATTGTACAGTGATAAATCATTAATATATAAAATAAATAATATTGAATACGGTTTTTGGAGACTAAATTAATTACAATTTAAAATGCACAAGATTCTTTATTTAACATATTATTAATACAAGAGAACACTGAATTTACAATTCATACATTTTCACTACGAGGTTGATAATAATTTCGAGTTACGAAGATCTCGAATCTTTGTTGTAGGTGACGAGCTGCAAAGGTGGTAATAAATAAATACAAGCAACTCCTATCTTAAATAATAAATAATAACATCCCGTATACCTAGGTATAGTATATTATACCTACGCATATAATCTTATGCGGACTTCGAAGGTTAAAGATCTAGGCATCACTTTTGTAAGTTCCCTGACATTTCATGATCAGATCGAAACGGTTTGTGGTAGTTCGTTGAAGATATTAGGATTCGTCTTGCGTACTGCCAGGGTTTTTGGTAATACGCGAGTACTGAGAATTCTTTATAACTCGTTGGTGCGAAGTAGACTCAAGAGTGGCTGAGTTGAAGTACTCTCTTATGGTGGAAAGGGTTCAGAAGAAATTTCTTCGGTTTCTCTACACGAGGGAGTGCGGATATTATCCATAGCTCTATCCCACTGAGTTCCGCCAGGGTATGCTCGGTTACAGCAGTTTGAAGACTAGAAGGAATGTAACTACGAATTTATTTCGATTGTTGCGCGGTATTATTGATAACCCTGAAATTATGCGGAGCATTAGCTCCGGATTAGCCCTTCGACAGCGTCAGCATAGACTGTTTCACGTTCCAATATGCACGACCAACCTGACAATGGTTATGCCTGTTGGAAGGGTTATCTCTATGCTGAACAATATTACTTTGGACATTGACATTTTTCACGTCTCTGAGGGAGTTTTTCGTTACAAGATTTCCTTACTTTTCTAGCATATTATTCTCTGGATATTATGTGTTATTTTTACATAGACTTAATTTTACCTCATTATTTTAATTATTTCGATATGTATGAATTAAGATATTCCATTTTGTAATGTACATATTTATGAATAAATAAAGTTGAATAAATTGAATTGAATTATGAAATTTTAATTAATGAAAAGGTACCGAAATTAATAACTTTATTTTTTCAATTACGATTTTTATGGTGTTACGTACAATTAAAGTAAGCTCAATCGATTATAACCTTGCGGGTAGTTTAACACGTATTAACGTAACATTCCTAATTTTCTTTCCCCTAATTTCTATACTGACCTTTACCGTCAATGCTAATTCCAACACGAAAAAAATCATTAGGAAATTCATGAAGCATAAACGACCTTCCTATTAAAAAGTAATAAATCAAGCCGGTTGTGTCCAATGCAATGAGTGACTTCATTTTCCAGCAAATTACAATCGAATCACAAATATCGCGCACAATTTATACATTCTTTCGGGTGTGCAACATCCTCTATAATGCCTAATTATATTTATAAAACGGCTTAATTCAATTTGTTTATAATTTATATTTCATTCTTATTCTTCATTCTCTTAATTAGAATTTAAAAATAATAATTCGGTTCGCCGTTTTAAATCATTTTAAAAGTAACTGTGTTACACCGAATAACCGAAATAATGAAAGATCATTACCATCTTCTAATTAAAAAGTTTCTTAATTTGGAAATATTTATTTACTAATCCAGCGAGAGATTCTTGAGAAAAAAGATTATAATAAACGCCTTTGGAATAAATTACATAAATATTAAAGTTGTATCGCAGACAATGGAATATCGAGGTGTTTAATTGGTCTATAATTTGATACGGAGCATTAGACAGAAAAAATGTTTTTTTTCTTTATAAGAATGGATGAGTATTAGCATATTATTATAGTGTAAATTAGTGAAGTTAGCACCGAACTGGAGTCGAACCTTGGTGTATTGGAAGCCAAGGACAGAAAGCGGTGGAGGGAAGGAATTATTATTGTTCAATTCGGATGAAAAAAAAAACAATCAGACGCAGATAAGATCAGATGAAACGAGGTCACTCTTGTCCTTTTGTTTATAGAAGCCTCCATTGGACCCTGAAACTTGGGTTTGCAGAGTTCGGTGTATATCCTAATAGTGCTGCGTCCTCATATTACTTCATTAATTATTACCATCAGATGTGGTGAAATTCTGATGACAGATTCGTCGCGTTACGCGTCAATCGAGACGCCGCGCCGACCCGACGTGCGTTTTCCCACAGCGACGCTGACGCTGGGCCGACGCTTCTTGTGAAGATACATTTGGTATCCTATTGTATTTTTTCAGATCACTAAGTTTATGACGAATTTATAGTTATTTATTCATTAAAAACTTCTTCTTCTCTATCATCTAGTAGTATATCCGGGGATCTGTTTACTACAAAGAGGTCTCCTGGGACATGAACTCCAACTGTCGCGCCACCTCTTCGAAGGTTTTCGAGAATTCAGAAGGTTGCGCCAGAATCGTAACCTTTTCCTGTCCCATCTTACAATATCTTCCATGTTGCAGGTTTCACGTGTGACAGTATTTCTGATCCTGTCCCTCGGAGTATTTTCCAGAATAGCGCCCAATAAATGTCTGTTATTAAAAAAGTGTCGATTTATTTTATTTTTCTTTTTAGTTTAAAATATCCATTACGAAATATTCCTTAAAATAAGCGAATCAGGTGTTAAAACAGTATACTACCAATTTTTCATTTTACTTTGTTAACTTCTGCACTGTGTTGTTTTACCACACTAAAATTTAAAGAGCTGATCATGTTTTAGTGTAAGGTGTTTAAAAATAGGTAAAAATTCTTATTTGCCCCTACATATTATTTTTTGTTTTATTACGTTCTTTTGCACCATGGCCAGGAATCCCAATTACAACACATAATACCCAGGCTTGAGAAAAATGACATTATATTTTGCATTCTCTCCGGGAATCAAACCAGAAACCTTCTGTGCGTGAATCGAGCGTCTTAACCATTACACCACGAAGGAAATGCATAGAATCGCGTGCTCCTCATGACGATGCCGATAAAGATATAGGTTTGTGTTTAACTCGTACCTACTCCCAATCTTCGCGAACCTCGGCGTGTTGAGTATCTAGTATCTAGTTACTTACTGTATATTGTATATTATACATAATTGGGGCGCGGAACGAGAGATGGGCGCCCGAGTAATGTTAGAAAGAAACTAGTGTAATTATTCTGTTTACCCATATACTGTATACAGTACAAGGCCATGTGGGTGGAGTAGATATTCAATAAACAATACGGAAGATAGTTCCGCTGATTGAGTGTGAAGAATGGCTCGCTCGGCGCAGGCACAGGCGCAGGCGCAGGCGCAGGCTCGGGATTGGAGACCGATTTTTTCCGTACAGAACGAACCAGTAAAAGTACCTATTCACGTTAAGGCGAGCGAGCAACATTCAAGATAAGTCTAAGCATATTCGTTGCCACTGTCGATTCTCATTACATCGGTGTTTTTTGTTGCATGAATGTCTGATTATTATGTAAGAAGGTGAGTCTATGAAATTGTAGGTACCATGTGAAGAATCGAACCCGAGACCTCTTGCGTGGTAGGCAAACTAGACCGCGAGGTGGGCATCATCATCATCGAAAGTAGTACCGTTTCTGCTCAGTTTTTCAGGCTGAACCACTCGCAATATGCGAAGCTCTTGGATGGTTATTAAAAAAACCACCAAAAAGGTGGGTTATTGCAAAAATATTATCAGATTGTCGTTCGGACGTTCGAGCTATAACTGATACTCGGTCGGTAGATCCATTCATTGTAGATATTCAGAGTAAAATTAAGCATCTAAAAATCAGAGGGGTGGATAAGATGACATGCTGGTATCGTAGGAAATGAGAGAGCGGATGAACGAGCGAGAGCCGCAACTTGTAAAAGAACGGCACCTTTCTTCTCAGAATTTCCCCTTAGGTTTGCTAAACGCTGTATAAAATAAAATACGCAGCAGCATTGGGAGGATTGATACCGCGTACAAGCATCATTTTCATCTTGAAAAGGTTATGAATAAAGGCTTTAGGTAACGACCCATGCCTGTAAACTACATAACAAACCTAAGTATCAAATTATGTACTTTAGCAAGTTTTGGCAGTCTCAACAAAAATTAAACCGCTCTCATGTAAAGTTGAAGAAAATTACATGCGTCATTATTCTACGATCATCACCATATGTAAATTACATAGGCAACACTATACCTATGCTTCCTTTTAATGTAAAAGGACAGTACACGAAAGTATCGCTAGCTATCCGATTTTGAGATACACATGCAGATTTGCTAACAAATGAATGTTCTCAATGAAGTAAGATATATATTTTTTTAATGAAAATGTATTAATAATCTACACCAAATAAATTAATTCAGTCAGACTCTTTGCACACCTCAAAGTCCGATTACCTCAGACTGTACTTATTTATTTATTTAACAAATTTACGGACAATGTCAAATTTAAACAAATAATATAACGAAAAACGATAACAATACAGTAAGAAATAATAGTATCAATACGACAAAGAAAAGCAAAGACAAATTAATACAATAGACAGGCATTATGGAATCCGGCTTAATTCTACAAATATACAGCAAATTTATTGGGAATATTTTTCAGTCAATTTGTAAAAAAACTCAATTTACAATCAAAATAATTAAAATCTTGACTTTCATTTACAAATCTAATCATTCTGGGTAGATGCGCATGGAAACCATAATTGATGACCGAGGAACAGAATTTAATTATTTCAGAGCCTAGGTAAAGAAATATTAAGATATATTTGTTGGAGAATAGTCGGGACATCAAATAAACTATTAAGTATTTTAGTATTCTCAACATGCAAATTAAATCTGCATTAAATCGAAGTTGTGAGAGACTGGATATATTCAGGAAAAAATCCATGTCGGTATAGTTATAGTCAGTGGTGTAGTCGGGCCGGAGCGCACCGGAGCGGGGCTCCGGCTCTGGCCAGGAACTAATATACATAAGTCTCTTCAAACAATTCGAAATAACAACAAACGTATTTATTGCCGATAACTAGCAAAAGTCTAAACACGTGTCCTCCCCCTCCCCCCTCCCACTTCCCTCTGAATGCTGAACTGATTCGATGCGATTTATATAAGTAACATACGAAGGAGGCCATATTACGGAGGCGTATTCAAGAATGGGAAGAACCAATGAGGAGTAAAGTGTTTTAAGAATTAATATATTTTTTAAATTGGAAGAGATTTGTTAATGATATAGTCATTTGTATCAACCGCCTTTGGTAAAAAGCAATACAATGTAATTGCTCCAAAAATATTTAATGATTTATTGCCAAATATAAGACTCAAAATGTAAAACAAATTTTAAAATAAAAATAACTGCACATATAAATAGTGTAGCGAGAGATTAAAAAAAAAATATATGTAAATCAAAAAACGTAGTACTTTATATAATTGGTACACATATTATTTATATTTTTATGTATTTCATTGCTTTATATTTGTTTTATTATATATTGTACTATATTATTTATGTTTAAGTAACATGTATTCTTGGCACATATATATACTTTATATTTGTATAATAATGATTTTTAATTTCTTACATTTGATTAGCTAGGCATTTATAATAAAGTAGTTTAAGTTTTTCTTTTGTATGTTATTGTTTTATTAGTATAGGACTACTTACGCTCTAAAGATAAAAAATCTCCATCTTAGAACAGGCTGTGCCATGTTAGATGGAGACTATCATAAACAGAGAACACTCGGTTTTCATTTTACATTAATTGGTTTTATATAGATTCCCTGTTATTAAGTATGTATATTATTTTTTTGCAATAAATTTACAAATAAATAAAATTAAAAAAATTAATGTGATCATGAAAATTTAGTTCGTATGTTCTTAGTATGTATAAGTATGTTCTTCAGAAACATCTCACTGTTGCTTTAGGCCAGCGATACGTAAGTTCAGCCCCTCTGCTAAGTTTTAATGGAGGATTTCTTCACTCGGAGCCGGGAGACGGTTCTGTACATATTTCAGCAGTATCTTAATATTTTTAGTCCGTCGCGGGTGTTGGAACCATCGTTCGCAGATTTATTTAAAGCCCTCATATCTGTAAGGTCAAATTAATTTCACACATCGTACTCTCTAGCCGAGTCGTGTGCGGCGTGTGCACCGGCGCCGTAGTTGCCCCACCCGACTATAAAAGATGCTATCTGGAGCTATTCAGAACCGACAATATTTCGAAATAATATTTTTTACATAAAGCGCAACACGAGAACTTATTAAAGTGGCGATCACTGTGATCAGTGATGAGCGCCATTATCCGCTGGGCTCGGGATATGAGTAGGTACCTAATGCCAAGTACAAGTTATTTAAATTCAATATACTATGCCGGGAATCGAACACTAGGCTTTTTGCATTGTAGGCAAATGCACTGACAACTAGACAACGAAACGGACATGTAATATTAGGTAGGGAAGCTTGGGTCACAGTGGATCACGGGTCACAGTGGATCACGGGTTACAGTGAATCGTTTGCAATAGCTTCGTGTGCAGGTATTCCACTTTAGTTTACACTTTTCCATGCCCCCTTCCGCCATACTCGCCTTCACCAATCAGAGCTGGAAGACATGCTGCGATGCTTCGGTCAATATGTTAGGACCAAACTATTTTTTACGTGTATTTAAAAAACATTTTCTTCTAATGATGGATTGAAAGGTTCGATTCTTCCCTTAATGTTTAAATATTGAAGTACACTGTTTTATAGTAAATCATTTCATCTTGGGTCACGATGGATCGGTTTTTTTTCCTGCAGATGAAAAGTTCTAAATCGTTTTTAGTTTCGTGGACCAAATGCAGGTCCAAGAAAAGAGGGAAGAGTATCAAGATGGAAATGGAAGTCCATTATTGCAACCGGTACCTCAAATAAACTTAAAATAGAAAATGTGATTTTTTTTTCTCAAAGCCTGGCATAATTGAAAATTTACATAAAGTAGGTACGAATAAAAAACAGTTCATTGTTTCAATGAAAACCTTTTGTTTTATTTTAATAGCATAATTTCCAGTCTGATCCACTGTGGCCTACTTAGGTCACAGGTTGCAGTGGATCGATTACCTTTAACTATCAAAAAATCTAATTAAATAAGCAATAAAATGTAAAACCGAAACCACCACGTTGGAGGGTATGAATGCCTTTTTAGATTTTATCAGAGAGAACAGAATTTAATGATAAACTTTCCGAGCTACGGAGGTTTTAAAAATGAGTGACGCACTGTAGCCCGTGCTCCTCCAGGTATATCAACAAGTCGGAATGAAATTTTAAATTGGTCAAACCTATCGTATTCAATAATAAAATATATTCTGTTGAAATAGAACCAGAATCCCGGATGAGTGTTTACGACAAAATATAGCTAGTCTACGGTAAAAATCCTGAAAAGGGAAATCGAGTGGGGTTTAATCTAGCTCGTAGTAGTGGTTGGCATTTTCGCCTACCACGCTTGAGGTGACGCGCTCAACACTGCACCACGAGGCGAATTTATCTCCAGTCGATTTCATTTTTCAGAATTTTTATCCGAAAGTGGCTACCGTTTAAAGCACTCGTTTTATTTTTTTTGTTTCTACTTGTGGGTGAAAATTCTGAAAGGAAATCGAGTGGAGATTAGTCGGCCTCGTCGTGCGCGCCGGTTATTAAATAAAATAATTTAAAAAATGAATTACTCTACGATAATAGTAAAGCCCTCAGAGTAATAATGCGTAACTTAGAGAGGAGCCCAAACGTAGGAAAACTATTCTATGACTATTGGGTACAGTTCGCAGCAAAACAATGGGCCGTACTCAAGTTGAGAATTGCCAAATGAATATTAATTCGCATTGTAGGTAATTACTTTTAAATATGTTTATCGAGTCTATTTATTTAAATCAAAAACTTTGTTCCAATAAAGGAAAAAAAAATTATGTATGAAGCCTATTTAAAAACTAAAATATGTTATATGCAACTACTATGGGGAACAGGAAATCAAAATGACATAAACAGACTACAAAGACAGCAAAATAAAATATTAAAGTTAGTATATGACCTTCCCTATCTAACAGCAACTAAAGAACTTTTTAAACAAACTAAACAATTAAATGTAACTGAACTCTTTAAACTAGAATCTTTAAAATTTATTCATAAATTAGCCACTGATGTAATTGTAGACGAAGAATTAAAACTTGAAAAAAACTGTAGTAAACATGAACACAATACGACAATATCAGAAAAATATCATATACAATCTTTTAAAACGAGAAAAGGACAATCGAGACTAATAAACCATGGACTGAAATTATACAATAAACTACCAGACAAAACTAAACAAAAGACAACCTTTACAAAAGATGTAAAAAATATTATTATTAACAGTAGAATGTGAATTTTAAAAGTGAAAATATTTTGTTAAATGTATGTAACCCGTAAGGGTTTATCAATGAAATTTAAATAAATAAAATTTAAAAAAATGTACCTGTGTATTTATCATTGCAGGGTTATTTCAATCTATTTTTCTATAATTTGCCTATATTTATTTCATTAAACTGAAAATATATGTTTGTGTTTATTTATTTTTCAATTTATTCATATTATTCACAATATACTTATGTTACATTTATTGAGATATAAATCCCACCTCCATGGAACCAAAGTCCTGTGTTGAGTTTGTTTGTTTTGTCCATCACATCTCCGAAACGGCGAGTCGTAGCGGCCCGAAATTTTGACACGTCATTTTAGATGCGATTTCATGGTTAATATTAACATTGCTATTATCAAGTAAAATTTGAATCGACCTCTACTCGATAAAAACTCAAACTTTATATGGATGCCTAATGCGGCCCTGACATATTGCCCATAATCATCTGTCATTATCAACAGTAAACATACTTTAATTCACAAATTTATCTCCTAAATTGAGAAAAAATAGTACTTATCTGAAGTAAATACTTATGTTGAAATAAGCAAAGTTTTTAAGCAACATAATACACGTGTCGGGACAATAAATGCCAAAAATCAATGTAAATCATGGAAAAATATTCGAAATCAATTACCTGTGAAAACTGTCTCCTTTAACACCTTTGACGCTCCTACTGCTGCAACCAAACATACTGCAATTCTCCATAGTCGATTTTTATTTATTATAACGTAAATATCCAAGTTATTTAAAAACAAAGTCAAGCACAGTTACAAAAGCATCCGATCAAACCGTTATGTTTATGTTGTCAAATAAAACAAAATGGCCACCAATTGATCCCTAGTTAGGCAGTTTAGATGAACCAACACCAAAAATAAAAATATGTATGCTTACTTTTACTATTGAATTAATTTGTTGTATAAATAATTACTTGTATATTGCTGTAATAAATATGTAAAATAATAAAAAAATAATAATAAAAAAATAGTTGCTAACCAACAAACCAACATCGCTTGCGTTCTATGAAACATAGTGATAGGGCTTCTCTCTAGGTTACGCATTATTACTCTGAGGTCAAGCCTGTTTTTTTATCGAGCCGGGTGGATTTTTGCTGTGGTGTGGAAACGGTAAATGTCCGGTTAAAAACGGCATGTAAACTTACGAAAAAAGATCAAATTTATTACTGATGAAATCAATGGACCAGAAAAACTGCAGTTGTGGTCACCCAGTTTGTCAAGATACACACCTACGGTTGCTCCACCTGATCATCAATTCAATCAACACTTATCAAGAACACTCATCCGAAGATAGGTACATTTTATTAGAAAGATCAATATTTTTCAATAGGATAGTTACAGAACTATTGACATATTAGTACACATAGACATGCCCTTAGCCCTAAAAAGTTATGACAATTAACTCATGCCCAAACGCTCAGTCATGCCCAACGCGTATTTAGTCGTTCTTCGAGATGAAAACGTGTAAAAAACTTTCGGATAAACAATGCCAAAAGGATTGTGTAACTTTTCATTGGTAAATATTTGTTCGTGAGTTAACAAAGATTACAACAATTAATATTATATTATAAATATTATTTTTTGTAACCCGTCAAACTACGCCTAGCGGTGCGATTGCGAAGCTCTTCTTTGTTACAGGGATGAACATGAATACGTTTTAAAAATATAATAAACGTGAGTTAGTATTATTTTTGTATTCCACAAAATCCAGTGAAAAGAAATAAATGGGTCGAAATTATAAGGTTTTTAGAGAAGAATCTGATTGGAATCTATAAAAAACGAATGCTAGTTGCTAACGTTAAAATACTTTTTTTTTTGAAACAAAAATGAGTATCCTTCAATTTTTGGTAGCATATGCGTGATCGTTGAATGCAGCCCTGGTTTAAATAAACCGACTTATATAGTACCTAACTATGTGTTCGTTTTCTACTTTTAAAAATATTTTACTCTATAGGGCATGTCTATGTATTAGCATGTCTATGTATTAATATGTCAATGTACAGAACTGTTTTACAAGTGTCAGAAAAGTGCTTTGAGATACACCACTACAAACATGTACATTTCCAATGCACTATCAGGAGGGGGTTAGGGTTTGATGATTAAATCTTCCTTAGACTGGTAACTGAAGCGCAAGACTGATAATCTTATCATCAGCATGGTGCGGATAAGTGAATGATGATAAATTAACCTTATGTTTTAGGAAAGTAAAAACATTTTTTGTGATGAATTTTGTCTAGCAATAAGTTTACTTCAGCGGTCTACGGAAAGACAAATGTTGGGCATCTCATTGAGAGACCAAATAAGGAACGAAGGGTGACCAATATTGCATAAAGAAGGGGAAGACAGAATACTAAATTGGAGACCCTACAAAAATAAAAGGATAGTAAGGAGACCACAGAGGAGATGGACTGACAAAATCGTTGAACTCGTGGGACATGGGTGGAAACAGAGTGCCCGGGACAGAAAAACATGGAAAAAATTAGAAGAGGCTTAAATGCTTTAAATATTGCATTACCCTAAAAAATTTAAAAAAAGAAATAGCATATCATGATATACTTGCAAACATTTGCCAAGAGATGCAAGACTCAAAGGCATCTATAGCGTAAAACTAATCACCTTACCTTTATGTAACAGATGATCGTTTATCAATGCAGTGTCCACCACTGAGTGCGGAAAGGAAGATTATGATGATATCATTATGATCGTAGAACAATGCATGTGATTTTCTTCAACTTTACATGAGAGCGGTTTAAATTTTCTGACACTTTACATCTCATCTTGATAGGTACAAAAGCATATCCTTTGATACTTGAGTTAGTTTTACTTATATTTTTTTTTTCGAACCTGGAATATTAAGTCTTTATAAAATCTATTTAAGATCAAATATAGAAGAAAGTCAATGTCGCACTTTTCCACATTTGTCGTTGTTCTACGATCACGATGACATGTATCTACATAATATTATGAACAAATAAAACAAGCTGAAATTTGAATAAATAGCTTTTATTATCTTGACAAAATGCAATCTCACAATGTTTGGAAGCTTGGAACAACATTTCAGGAGGGCTGGAGGGGAGGAGGAACGGGGAGGGGACTTCCCTTAACACAAGTATGACAGTTACATAAACACAGATAACTTTACAAAATAAATAACAAAATGGGAATGTGCGAGAGATCACCACCGATCACTTGATGGAAAACATATTCAAAGTAAATATTATGGTGACAAAAATGTACCTTATCACAATGTGCTTCAAACTAAAATAAATTATTGGTAGGTAAGTGCAATTCGCACCTCAGTGAAAATTTAAAAAAAATCACTTTAAATTATTATTTAAAAATGATTAATTCAATTGTTTACATTACCATAATAGCTATTGATCAGAAGTGATAGTGATAATTTTTAAAATGTCTTAATTTTATTATTAAAAAAACAGTTTAATAAATTTAATTTGAAGAATAAGCTGTCGCTATTTCCCGACAGATACATACAGCCAATTTCATTGTGAAGCTCACCACTAGGCTTGAAATGAGAGTATATGTTATTCCGCTAAAGTGCTAAAAACATATTTTTTCAAAGCGTTAAACATAAAATTTGAGGCCTAAAAATGGCTCGATTCGATCATAACCTCAAAAGATGAGTCGTTCTTTCGAGATGGTATTCGTATGCTACCAGAAAGATGGACGTCGCTAGCGATGGACAATACTTTCAGTGACATGTGCTTTACAAATTAAAAAAAATAAAGGATTGATTTTAACGAAAAAACAGCTAGAACTTATTCAAGTCCTCGATAAACAAGTAATCTGATTTTTTAAATTTCAGCTGATATTATCATATAGAAGGCCTCAATTAAGAAAATAAAAGGTTTGGACACAGTCAAAATATTGATGATTAATCCAACAGTATTTATAAAAGTATTTTCAGGGGTTGCCTAGTAAGGGAAATCATTCAGCTTGATGAATCTCACTCACATCAATTAAGGTCCTAATAGGCTAATTTGCTTTACGAAAGTCAACAGATGGAAGAGTTGAGGAAATACGGCGACCCCCTAAGGTATTTGGTAAAAAGCTTGGGTTTTCTATGGTGTATTTCAACACTGTAATTGGACCTCTTGGTCTGTGGTGCGAAAATGGTGATGTTCAAACACAGGTAGAGAGGAGAATGTTACGCAATATGCAAATAACCATATTTTTAGAATGTTATTAAAAATCATCACAAACCCTGGGGTGCGAATTACAAAAATATTTATATGTTTTATATCGATAGTTTCAAGCAAAAACTCACAAAATATAAATATATAATATTATAGTATATTAAAGTAAACACAGTTGAAGTCATATTTATTTTACAGTAATATGCAATGTTTACATTTAAGATGTGCGTATGTTAATTGTTCAATTGGGTTACATATCGTCTGACTAACTTGCAAACCTCCAAACTCCCCCAAAAACCAAAAATACTTTTTTGATGCAATCTGTTAGCATTTTGCGTTTTACATCATCTTTGTTAATATTGTTTTATTTTAATATACTAGAAATATCTAAAAAGAGAAACTTTTAAAACTCCAAACTCCTCGTACAAATAATTTCAAAAATGCAAACCTCGAATCTCCTTTGTCTATGACAATGAGTATTGCTATCTGTCAAAGTACAAGTATTGAATGTCTCCAAAAATATAATCGTATTCCTTACTTTAAAACTGTATTAATATCCAAACGACTTTGACTAGCTGATGAAGGTGTGTTTTTGTAATGCACAATTTTTTTTTTGTAGTAGACTTATTTTGTTTCGTACTAAATTGATTTCGAATAACGTCAATGACAGTATTTCCCGCCTGAAAAAAAAAAACATTTTAAATAGCGATGGATGCACGTATCAAAATCGCAACTGTATCATGTCCAGTTCCTAACTAAATCTCGCTATACTATACGACAAAGGGCATTCTCAAGTGGAAGTGGACACCATGCATTCAAAGATTTAAAGACGGCTCGAGGACAGGGAGATACATGTCCTAGCTGAATTCATAGAAATATGTCGATCTGCTCAGGAAGTAACCTAAACCTTATAACGACGAGTATATTAATCGTACCTGTCCCTTTCTGGTACCTGAAGCGTAAGACTGATCACCCTACCTTCAAGTAACAAAAATGATCAAGATACGCTGTGATTGGTGTACCAATGCAGTACCCTTTGCATCTTTAGGTGCGGAAAGGAAATGATGATTTTAATCATACTGGTTTTAAAAAATTTAAAGCAGTACAGTTCTGCAAAACAATTAGGCCCGGTAAGAAAGTGGGAGATGCTGTAGTTACAGACATCAGGGCCCTTCAGTATAATCCAAATGGGGAGGTTAATTATAAACTACGATTTACTAATTAGAAAAGAATAGAAACATAGAAAAGAAAAAAAGACATTGTGCCACAGCCGCTAGACAGTTTGATTCCTTTATATACAAGTCGCTTAAAAATTTAAAAAAGAAAATATAATGATCTGCACGAGCTTAAATTGACACTATCCTCGGATTATCACAGTTATTATGACAATATTCCCCATGAAGACTGATTATTTTCTTCTTAACATATTTTTTTGTGTATTTCTTTGTATTATTTTGTTTCCAAAGCAGTATTTTGTAATAAAACATAATGTTTACATAAACAATGGTTTTCAATACAGTACTATTAAAACCTCCAATCTCCCAATCAACTTTTTTTTCTCACCAATGCAAAAACCTATATCTTAAATGTAAATTTTTAAATGCAACAAAAAAATTATATGTAAATTTTAAAATAAACCTACTAGATTTTCGAAATTGTCCTTAATTTTAAAATTATACTGTATTTTCACCCTCCTGTAACATTTGTATTTTTAGAGATTGGAGTTTTGCAAGTTGGTCAGACGATATGTGAAAAAAATCCAAATCAAAAGTAGTAAACTGTAAGAATGTTGAAAGTTTTTGCTAGAACCGTGGAAATGGGGAAGTTCAGTGTTATGGAAAATTGGATTTAAAAAATGTTTTCTTACACGCGGTAAAAATGATAGCATTCAATTGTAAGGCAAAGTTTCCCAAAAATTAAAAAAAAATAACTACTTCGAATGACATCACTAGTTCTTCCGACTGTGACATCACAGGCGGAGTAATTAAAAATTACAAAACTTTAAAACAATCATAGAGCTTATAATATGATACATAAAAATAAAAAAGTTTTATGGCTTAGTTTGATGGTAAATTAACAAAAAAAAAACAATTAACTTCCTCACCGTCAAAAAGAATATTAATATAAAAAACACATAAATTATTTTCAAATTACACCGGAACCTCTTTTTACGCGGTTTAGAAATAACAAGGTACACAAATTAAATTAAAAAAAATTAATTTGACAATATGTAATAATAATATAATATTACACTGCACACTAAGTTTTTATGGGTTATTATGCCGTGTCGTTAGTACTCGTTTCCGACATTTAGGATTACATTACAGCATCCATCAACAGGGTTAATGTTCATAACTTAGAAAACTCACTGCACATCTGAACGGCCAGAAATTCAAGAAAGCTTTACATCACTGTTCTTATTTTAGTACAATTTTTTACACGGTACTGCGTTGAACGTATCCCCCTTGTAAAAAGATGTTTCGGTGTACTGACTTTATTTACCTCAATAGAGATACAATGCTCGCATTGAAGCTAGGTAACATTTATCGAAGAAATTATACAAACAGTTATTTTATTATAAAATATTTTTTTAAACAGCGGCCAAATAATAATTTAAAAAATAATTTTTAATAGCGAACAAATCATATTTCACAAATGACTAGTTATTTACAGTCTAAGTAAAAATCTACTAGGTACAAATTTGGGTAATTAGGGATTCAACAGACAATAATTAGCAATTTGTGCAATTTTTCATCACCGAAAGATTCTCAAATTCTTACAACCACATGCACACGCACACATACAAATATTGTACTCAGTTAACCCCTTCCCAGTTTCGATAAATATAAAGAAAACATAAGATCTTTTCATGAGCTGACACGACACATTTATTCGTAAATGCGTTTTTACACTGCAATCAAAAGGCCGATCATCTTGCCTCGCACGAATAAAACAATGAATATATGTTGCGATCGGAGTACCGATCGCGTGCCCTACGCACTAGGTGCTGATAGATGAATATTATATTATTTTAGACAAAATACTAAAAACACTAATTATTTCAAACAGATGTTGCGGCAATGGACATGTCGGTTTTGAGCGGCTTATATACACATATTTATACACAATTATAAGGGATGATTCTGTAATTAAACCAGGAAAGGGCGAGCACTATACAAACACACATGCATAAAGTAGTTTTGGAAATAACACTTACTGTAATCTTACTCTAAATATTATTGGAATCGTAATATGTAATTGAAGCGATTTCACTTTATTATGAGGGAAAACCATAAATATAGAAACGGGAATAATAAAAAGATGGGAACAGCGATGCTATACTGATGTTTTACATGAGAGGAAAAACTCATTTGCAAGCACTTATGTCTTCATAAAAATACATAAGTATACCTAGAAGCAAAGTACAATAAATTATAATTTTTACAAGATACAATAATATATTATTGGGATTTCTGCATTACATTAATATATTTCATGTTGTGGTCTAGTAGTCGGCGAGTTTCCCCGCCATGCAAGAGGTCTCAGGTTCGATTCTTGGCGTGGTAGACATGAAATATTTATTAAAAAAAGGTATTTTTACACCGCAATATTTCATAGTCTCAGACCAGTACCCGAAGAGTAAGACTAATAGTTTTACCTTCATGACTGTAAAAACACATGACCGATGCCACCCCGCCACCGTTAAGTGTGGATAAGTGATAATTGAATAAGAGCGTTCAGATTTAACTCGACTATTCGGATTCATATACATTCAAAAATGATTTTTCCCACGTGAATAGCCATTCCATGCTGAGGAAGTTATCAGAATTAATCATTTAATTGTTGATCCAGAAAACAGCTCTAAATAATTATGTATATATTTACATAGTGACTTCAGCAGTTACAGAACTAAAGAAATATTTTAGTTCGGAGAATAACTTGTTGTGCACTAAAAAAATATAATTCTTTAGTTCCTAATTAGCAAATAGATTCTCTTTCATTCGAGGACTGATAACATAAGAGGAAACAGTTGTTTTACCATATAAAGCATATCCAAAAAATATTTTTAAGAATTAAAAATCAAGTGGTAGGAAATCAAGTTTTGAGACGAGTGGTAAATGAACCTCGGACCTCTAGATTTGGAGTCTGCTATACCACTACTAGACAACGACCTGATTCTCAAATTGATATTTAACACATTCGCGGATACTTTTTTCTCGTAGGATCCACTCTTATGGACACATTTCGTAATTTTCTTATTTTTTTAATACCACCACAGTTGACAGGTCGTAGATAATTGGAAGTATAAGAGTTGCAACTCAATTAACAAGTTTGTCAGATAAAGGATGAATTTGTATCAAAACAGAACAGATAATGTGTTTTCGATGAATAAAGAACACAAAAATAATTTCTTAAAATTTCTGGCGTGACATTTTCTTACATTAATCCTAGAGATAAACATATAATGTTTTATATTAATAAATGCATAGTGGTTTTTCTCAGCAGAAAATACAATAGATTTCCTCGCTTCCTTATAAACAAATTTAATATTTGAAGTAACTAGTTCTGATGGACGTAATACATTTGGAATTTTAATTCTAGAAGGGCAAGAAAGCGCACGCTTCACATTATACTTAAATAGAATAACACAGAAAATCTCACAAAAATATAAGGAACACTAACGAAAGCTGCTCACACTAGCGCACATATACATAACTTGAAAAACATAAGATTGTGTAAAAGCCTTATGTCACAATGCAGTTGTAAAATGTAAACATGTTATTTATTCAGACAATTATAAACCGTTTTAAACTATTACAATTTTATTTTAAAAAATAGTCATAAAATAAATATACAAAGTTAAATACATGATGCATCTTTTAATTTATAAGCATATCACCTATAGACTAATGAATAATTATTACAAATTATGAAAAATAATTTGTATCCTGTGTTCTGAATTGATTTCTGGAGTCCACATTATGAGAGAGAAGCGTTCATTTCCTTTCCTGTTGTCTATTCCTGGGTCTTAATCTATGGCCGCTCTGTCCGTTTCCGCCGATTTGTTATCCGTGGATTTTGTTTTTTCATAAAGCGTCATTTTCCCAACGTGTCGGGACGTTTGTTGATTTTGTCCTATCATTTCAGCATTACCATCGATAAAAACTTCAAAGAACGTTTATATTTATCAATTTACATCAAGAGATTCTACATTCTTGCGTACAACGACCAATAATCATTGTGTTTTGGACTTTGTTTACAAACGCCCTCTTGACAAGTTCACAATTATCGTTTAAAAACATTGTGAGAGTGTACGATATTGTTGTGTTAACGTTTGAAGCTGTTCCTGTCTTAATATAAAAAACTAGATATTACATGTCTAAACGATCTTCGTTTCAATCTACCCGGCATTGTTGTGTATATACCTAAAAAACGTTATTTGTCAGTCATAAACAAACGACGCCATCTTTAAAATCACGTGTTCTATGTTGACAAACATCGCGCGAGTAAATAATTTAAGTTTGACGGATAATTTATTTATTTACTAATTTGGTGCTTCATGTCAAATTTTCAAATACATATTTAGTGTAAATTTACATTACGTCACATTTCCTGGCAACAGACGCCTCAGACCTAGCTTGGGGAGCAACTTTGGACGATTTAACTTTATCGAGTCAGTGGACCGACCAACAGAAAAAGTGGCATTCAAACTGAAAAGAGTTGTTCACAGTGCTTGCAATCCTTCAACACTCGGCGCACAATATATTCGGAAGTCTTGCAATCGGACAAAAAATCAGTAGTCACATATATCTCCAAGGAAGGAGGCACCAGATCTATAACACTCTTAAATCTGACCCAAGACCTCTTGATCATTGTAGACGAGTGGAATATCTCGCTAACAGACGCTTCCCGGAAAATACAACAGAGACGCAGATCACCAGTCTCGTGGAAAAACACCTCCGGATTGGCACCTTTTACCAGCAGGCACGGAAATAATTTTCAATTACTTCGGACAACCTGACATAGACCTGTTTGCTTCCAAAACAGCACACGTGACTTCAACATAATATTTGTTATGAGATTGCACAGACTTGTGCGCAATTTTTCAAAACGCTTTCAATCAGTGTTGGGATTACAATCTGGCCGGTATATTTCTCCCGCCAAACTTAATACCAAGAATCCAAGCACACCCAAACAAGGCGACCGGAACCTTCCTCCTCGCAGTCCCGAGGTGGCCGAGGGCGTTCTGGCGACCAGACTTAATACACCGATCATTAGTACCGACATTGAAAATAGCCAACTAGAAATCGGTACTAATCGACACATCGACCAGCAAACCTCCACCCAAAATCCAAGAACTGAAAACAGAAGTGTGAGAAATTGGGAGTGGGGCAGCGTTTTGAACAGACGGATCCGAAGAAGAATTTATTTCTATAAAGGTTGCGAACTTCGCCACTAAATACCTATAAACCAGCTTGGGATAGGTGGTGCCGCTGGGCATCAAGGAACAATTTCCATCCTAACAAACCGTCTGCAAACCAGTTGGCCAGGCACCTGGCGCAGTTGTTTATTGAGGAGATATACATACAACACTAAACAAGTGCATAAGTCAGAGATAGCAACGTTCTGTAACCCAACAGCCGAGGAATGTCTTAGTTCTAATTTTTTTGTAAAACATACCCTGAAAGCGATAGCCATGGCAAAATCTACTTTCTGAAATCTCCAATCTGGAATCCACAGTTTGTGAAAGACTGGCTATGTAAAAATAGCCCTAAATTGAAGTTCCTATACAAGATCTCATGTAGAGTGGCAACACTATTGCTGCTCTCATCAGGACGGACATGATTTGACGTTACTAAATATCTCGGAAGGAAGCAGGACGAAGGTACTTCCATTATCCTACATCCGTCTTCTGGATCAAAGGCAGACACCCGATCACACCGGTAATCCAGCTGGAAACTCTTAGAATCACCAGAACTTAACACAAACCCGGTCTTTTGGACAAGAAAACTAATAGAATTGTCAAAGGACCGGAGATTGGTAGTAGATAACCTCAAGAGCCTGTTTGTAAGCACCAGGGGCCCCGTAAAAGCGGCTACAAGAACCATAATAGGAGGATGGGTAAAGACCACAATGGAAATGGCGGGAGTGGAAGCCAGTCCCGGCAGTACACATTCAGCAGTCGCATCCCTCAATTGGTTAGAAAACTACCCAATTGATAATATATTAGAGAGAAGAAATTGGAAAACTGAAAATACCTTCAGAAAATATTATAAAAGAGAGTTGCTAAATCAGTCTCAAAAGATTCCTCTCTAGCAAGCCAGTTTCAACCAGTTAATATAAAATAAAGAAGTCACCAGGAAATAACAGACAGATATCTCTAAATACGAAGTCCAGAAATCAATTCCAGAACACATAATATCCGAGTTTTACATACCATTAAAGCTCTTATTATGTTTCTATTGATTTCTGGAGTCCATGTAAAACCTACCTGGTGCATTATGAGCTTTATGAAAAAACAAAATCCATAGATGACCGGGATATCAAATCGCCGGAAACGGACAAAGCGACCATAGATTAAGACATTGACCCAGGAATAGACGATAAAAGACCACAGACAAGGGAAAGAAAATTAATGCTTTTCTCTCATAATATAGACTCCAGAAATCGATAGAAACATAATAAGAGTTTTAATGGTAGGTAAAACTACAATATTTTGTACACAAATGATAATATTTCTCATTTCATACTCAACTAAAAGAAAAAGGAGAAATGATAAAAATTGAATAAACAAAACATACCCACTAAAAAAACCTGGGCCTCACAGGGATTACAGCGTGGCAATATGAATCTGTAGATAGTCTATAAATATTTTTTTAAATAAATATCAAAATATATAATCATACTAGTCTATAAAAGTAGATTTTTGGAATACATTGTACACAGTGGAATCGCAATAAGTTTTCTCATATCTTTGGTACAAAATAGTAAAGTGTGCTAACCGTATGGCAGCGATATTGTATGTTGCTTACAATATTCTTGTTAAGGCATAATAAGGTTGAGATTCAATAGCAGATGACTTTAAAAAATGACAATTTTCATTTGCTCACTAACATTTAGCGGGAGACTAAATTAATATTAAACATTATTATTATTATTATTTACTAAAGACACAAAATAGTACAGTGGTACTAAAATCTAAAGAAGTAGTGCGACAATCATGTTACGTTTTTAAACATGCATACAAATACGACTGATCCAACAAGGTGCGTAATATATATGAGTAAGTAAATATTAGAATTAGGTCGATAAAATCATTCCATAATAAAAATAAGCGGAAAATATTATGTCATTTACACACCAATTATTAGAAAAATATTTCCAATACAATGATATTTTTCGAGTATTTGTCAGTGCCATTTTGAAAACTCAATAATGAAAACATCGTTAGATCAATGTCTAATGTTGAATAAGCGTGACTTAGCGTTTTGTATGAATATTTAAACATTAAGATAATTTTTAATCTGTCATATTTTTCTCGATACATAGGAAAATCATATGTTTGCCTCGTACACCGGACCTCTTTAAAGACAGTGTAAACACAGTAAATAAAAATAGATTAAAAAAAACTTTAATTTACAATGCGTAATGGAAACATAATTATAGTATTTGCTTTTGGAATTCCCTACATAGCTCTTTTACTTACTAGGCATATTAATATATCGTCACAGTTCACTACTAACCCTAAAAAACTCCATTTTGAGTTGAATACGCCATTCAAAGGGTACAATTATTTGCAATTAAAATTATTTGTTGTTAGTGAAAAAAATGGTGTGTGTGACTTTCGATAAAATGTCAACAACCATAAATCACTAAAGGCAGATATAATTTATTGACAGTTTAGGCAGATTTTTATCATTTTTTAAGTATAACAGTTTTCTTTCTACAACCAACATTTGGTATTTGTATAATAAAACATAAAACAATTAACGTGTTAAAAAATATTTCTTAATATAAAATATATTTGTAACCTGAAAATTTAATAATTATTTGTAATATTTAGTTGCTGTCACTAACTTTTTTGGGTTGCATTGTCCAGATTATTACGAGCAAAAGTCACTAAACCAAATTTTTTTGCCACCTTGCCACATTAAAAACCTTCCAGGTATATGAAAATGTAACTGAAAGTAAAGGTTACACATAGAATTTATAAAAAAGACACGAAAGAATCATGTTGCATACCTACATAAAACTTTCGAAACATAAAAATGAGATTTTTCCTAGTTATCCAAACTTTCGAACTGTAGTTTCTCAAAATGGTGTTTTTTGTGTTAGTGACTTTTTGCCTGAATATTGACGATATGATAGTGAATAATCTTTGTTACGATTTCTTACAGTATTTTGTGTTATATTACAATTTTTAATAAAATTAAGGCGCAATAAAATACGCAGTAAATATTTTTTTTTTGTAATGCCGAAATTATTTTAATACAACGAAACCTAATGTTACTTTTTAGCATACTTTTTTTACACGGTACTGCGTGGGACGTATCCACTGTGCAAAAAGAGGGTCCGATGTACAAATTGTCAAAAGCTTGATTATGTCAAAAATTTTAGTTTATGAGAGTCGGTTGATGTGGAGTCTATCGTGCAATTATAAAAAAAAGTAGCGAGGAATAATTAAGCTCCAGCTAATATTTAAAACAGTTTGATTTAACCTTTAATTTGAGCTAAATCTCGTTGATATTTTAAAAGAAGTAATGTTCATAAAACGCAAGATAACAAATATTCGATTTCTAGAATAATATTAATAGCAATAGCATTGATACCTTAGAGTGATAACCTAATAGAGTTGCCCATATAGAGAAAAACCATTCTATGATTATTGACGCCGAACATAGCTACAGATTACAGCGATACAACGGGCCTTAGGTACTTGGGTTGAGAATTGCGAGCGCTAACCGAAACCGTCCATTACACGTTAGTTGTTTAACTAAAAACCAAACCAAAAATTTGGAACGCTTTTGTTCTATGCAATAGAGATTAAGGGCTTCTCTAGAGAATTAATACCATATAAAAAAATATATCTTCATCCCGGTATTGAAACCTTATTTGGCTCAGTGTAGTTGAAATTGAATGCATTTATTACTTTCAATTAATATAAACAAACTTATATATTATGTACATTTGTCAATGGTATAGATTAAACTATTTTTTTATAAAATTGGCATAAATTAAAATAACAGTAAAAAAAATGCACTTACCGAAATACCATTGTATACGAGTTAAAAGTAGAAAATAAATATGTATTTAAAATAAACTATTATGTAATTATTGCTGCGTATTTTTTTTAAATAGCTACCATAAAAATACATATTTAGTGATTCACATATACTTTAAAACGAAGGTAATATAAAAATTAACCAAGTTACACCAATTATGACACAATTGTAAAGAACATGAGAAAAATATGCACGTAAGAATCAGAGTTGATTAAAGGCGAGAAATTATTAATTATGTGTGCGGCGATAAACTTATTATTGTACAATTTTGGCACAGAAATAATTATTGAAAGTTTACTTATTCGGTAACACGGTAACATGTTACGTCAATCTTTTAAATAGAAAGTTAACTACGCTAACACCGTCAGATGGAGCCTTCCGTGACAAAAGTTATTACATATATTTCAATGCAACGATTTCATTATTCTTAATACCAAAGTTACTACGAGGTAACGTCTCCGATCATTCGAAAATGATATGTCTTTACTTATGCGTACAATAAGTTGTAAGTACTAAAATAAGCAATATTGAGAAATCAACTACTAATGCCGAGTATGTATATAAAAACAATATTTTTATAAAAATAAATAACATAGGATGTCTTCTCAAGAGGAACTATGGCCAAATCGGGATCGACCGAGTCTACGTATACACAAATAAAATAAATCAACTGGAGCATCTTGGTTAGTAGATAGTTTCAATAAATGAAACTCGGTCCGTTCAGTCGGAACGGATAAGAAAGTTACAAATCAGTCTCGGTTTTGCTGCTAGTCCTGCGGTCGGGGTCCGCGTCAGACGTCCAACGCGAGCCGTTCAGCAGGAACTGCTTGACGTTGTACTCCATGCGCGCGAGCTCCTGGCGTGAGTAGGGGGCGGGGGGGGCGGGCGGCGCGGGGGCGCGAGATCGGCGGCGCTCCAGCTTGGCGGGGCGCGGGAAGTCATTGCGAGCGTGGTGTGTCTCCTCCGGCTCCCCGCGTTGTTCCATCTCTAAATTCTGTCTCACCCACTGGGCGACCCTCAGCAGCTGCTGCTTTTGCAGAATGGCAGCGCTGTCGTCGCTCGACAGCGAGCTCGAGCTCTTTTCCGTCGATTCTTCTTTCTTCCAATCTTTATTTTCCACCTCTCCTAAATTTTCCGGCGGAGTTTGGTTTGCGATATTCCTCACGAGTTTCGTCGTGACTTGGTTGGTCACCGATTGCGGCATTTTATTTATATCTTCTACGACGTCCGTTATGGCGGTGTCTTGTATCGGACTCTTTATGACTTGTCGCGCCGTGCCGGGAATTTTAGCATTTCCGTAGTTGTTGAAATGCGGGGCGGAGGGTTTATCTTTCGTGTTTTTCGCCGTCAGTTGCATTTTTAGACTCTTCTCATACTGATCAAAGTTGAACACTTTCATATTGTGGATGGAAATTCTCCGCTCTCTCGGAACGTGATCGCTCTTGTCATTTCCTACATCCCTATTTAGTGGATGCTCTATTTTAATATCTTCAAGTTGTAAAGGTACAAACACTTTGTCTTGAGGAGATCCCGCGGATATTTTCGTTTCGGGTTTGATACGGAGTAAAATGTCTCCGGCGTTGCTGACCGAGTTACCGGGATCGGTAGGATCAACTCCGAACAGAAGTTTATCTATAATTTCGGCACTCTCGTTACTCTTGTAACCGCTCTCTGGCTTCTCGCAGATCTCTATAGGCCGACTGAGCGGTAATTCTTCATTAGGGAGATCCAAGATTGCTATTTCACCATTGGCTGATGAGCTGGAGAACATATGGTTAGTGCCAGAAGAACCCAGGAAGGAGGGAGCGTAAAAGTTGGTGGGATGGTCTCTACGCTCCGGAGCATCATCTTCCGCCGCAGCTCCGGTGGTGGAAGGGGAGGTATCCAAGTTGCGAGACTGGCGAGTGTACAGTACGGGAGCGATGTTAGGTTGAGCATTATCTAGTAAAATGTTTTTGGATCCCGCTTGCATCCTCAGAGAACAAAATCTCGGTCCGGGTCCTATGTGAACTTTATTGTTGGAGCTATTATGGGAACCGTTATTTTTCCACGATCTAGATGAAGAAGTTTTACTTTCCGCTTCGTTGGAACTTATCGAATTATTTCTAAAATTATTCGCAGTTTCCACGAAATTAAGATCAGCTTTTGATTTGGGAACGTAAATGTTTTTACATTCGGAAAGATTTGGAATCAAGACGGGGTCTTCTATTTGAGCAAAATTTAGATCTAACTCCTCGGCCATTTGAATCGTGCTAACTAATTTGGGTGAATGAGAGACGGGTTTGCAAATATCTATATCGTTATTTTTAATTTTCTCTTCAGGTTTTCCGTAGAAATATTCCGAAGCCGGTTTACTCGAGTTATTAATCGGTATGGTTCTGTCGCATAGTCGATGGTGTCCGGTCATCGGCTCCATTGGCGGTATTTGAAATTCACTCTTTAAAATAATTTCATTGAGGTTTTCACCAATTTTCTCCATTATTTCCTTGTGTTTTAGACTGACTAATTTTGCAGTTTCTTCTATCGGCTTGGAGAAAATTTTGACTTCCGGTTCTGGAGAGGCATTTTTTTCCATAGTAATATTAATAACAGTATCAGCGGGATGATCAGCTCCCGGAGTCGACGGAGTAATATCCGTGAAGGACTCTTCAGCCGCAGCGGGAGTAGGAAGAGACTGACAGATAGAAGTGAGAGCGGATTTCATAGGATTTATATCCGAGTTGCATTTTGTACAAAGAGCGTCGTGTCTCAATCCAGTCTGAGTCGAAACAGAATATCGAGTTTCACCATAAGAAAATGGGTTGGAGGATGTTTTCAGACAAGTACATGTGTCGCAATGTTTGGAAATACTATTCTGAACACTCTCCTCTAGTATTTTGGACATTAGAGAGGCGGATATATTGAATTCAAACTCATCGGGATTAATTTTCTCTGGAGTGGTAGGAATCGCTTTCAGCTGCGCCGCAGTCGGAGAGTCATGGTTTAGTTTCGCTTTGGACATAATGTAAGAAGACACTCGCGCTTGCGTTTCAATGGGCAACTGAAAGATAAACAGAAGATAGAATATTAATTATTTAACCAGAACTAGGGCATTTCTAAAAAATTATATATTTTCAAAACATTTTCATGATCAAACTAATGAAAAACTATAGATGAAGTGAATTTGCAGAAAAATAATAGTCGTGATGCATACAAACATATTATAATGTATTGAAGAACTAGGCAACAAGAGTAATTGCGCTGCGATTGTGCGGGAATGTGTGAATAGTTTTATGGGGAGATTTGTGTTTTTTTTTTCTATCTCGGTACCCGACAAACATAAAGAAAATGCAAAACTCATACAAAAACCTATTCCTTAAATTGTAAGAATCTACAAATATACAGTCATATGTTTTTTTGTAGGGAATGAAAATATACTTTTGATGATAACTTAAAGAGGATGAAGGAATTCTACAGTGCATAAATTATGTTGAGAAAAAGCAAACAAAAATAAAAAATATCCTTACGGTATCAAATTTCTGTGAGACGAAATTATCTGGCTTGCATTGCAATAGCTGAATGGCTAAGTTCATGTCATTTTTGTAACGTTCCTGAAAACATTACAAACAATCACAACAACTGTCAACATCCAATATCAGACATTTCTTGGTCGGAGAATAACTGCAAAACTGGTACTCAACATGACACGTCATCCCGAGCAATAAGAAATATCACCAAATTAAAGTCAAATAAAAGCAGCAATGCATAAAAATACATTCATGAGACGACAATATACACATATGTAGATATTATGAATAATGTTATCTTATGGTGTGTAGAAATTCATTTTACTTAATAAATTAAGTAATACATACTTCGTATTATTAATAGATATGATTATTATTATATAATAACCTGTATTTGAATATAAGTAATAAATTAAAAATACTTGTTGGTATTTTTCTTTATGTACTTATCTATACTTAAGATAATTTATTGATTAGATTTTTTTGCACCACAATAGGCCAGAAGGCCCAATTAGTCGTGAATTACAGCACAAAACACCCAGGCTAGAGAGAAATCACATTTAGTCTTGTATTCTCACCGGGAATCAAACCCGGAACCTTCCGTGCGCAAGTCAAGCGTCTCAACCACTACACCACGGAGGCCGCCAATAATATACTTTTATGTATAATTGATCTCAACACTATACTTACCAGTCTAAAGTTGTCCGTTAAAGGGCGAAAGCGCTAATTAGTCAAATAAATATACAATAAGTAAAACGTAGCCAAGTATTTTTAATTTTTATTAAAATACAGGTAATTATATAATTACAATGGAATATCATCAAGAATCGTCAATAGATAAATTGTGTATAGTTTAAATTGACTGAATTCTTAAGAAAACAAAAATTAAAAGCTCTCTTACTAAATATATTTTTATTTTTAGTATAGTAGCACGGCAATATGTAATTATTCGTTTTCATTATTTTATTATGTTCTATATTATCAAACACAAACTTATGCTCATATTAAATTTTCATTTATATGGTGAACATTTTGCCTTATAAGATCATTTTCAAAGGAGTGAAAAGATTGAAGATTATACATATATATATATATATATGTTATATGTTTGGATAATTTATATAGCGCCATTTTTGTGAAAATCACCTCAAGGGCGCTGTACAATAAATGAATATCCCAGCATGTCTTGCAGCTACAGAGCGCATGGACGGTTGGGATTCTAGTTCCTCGTCTCCAATTATGATATATAGGAGCTAGATTACAGCACATCCTCATTAGACCTCATTTACTAAATTTAGATATTTGATAGTTGATAATATTTACATAATATGATACCTTAAGATGTTCATATTAAAAACATGCCAAATCAAAATTCTTACTTAATATCAACATATTAAGTTTTCGTAATTAACACGAAGTTCTATAAAATAACCACAATAATATGATATGAATTTTTATATGAAGTGCTGAAGAGAATTAATTTTTCGGACAGAAAGTTTATCTTCAAAAACTTAATTTCAGTGTCTAGGGATGGAATACTTTTTCCGTACTGATTATCTCCGAACGTTGGGGTACTGTTACAACATGAAGGAACATACATTTTCCTTGACTAGGCCAGCGGAGGCGAGATTTCCCTCAGCGAGGCGCAAGGAAAGTGTTTCCACGTCTCTAGCCAGTTGGGCCTTCTCAACGGCACACTTTTCCGCCATTTGGAGAAGCCGATCTTCCAAGGTCTGGTTCACTCGCTGTGTGCGCTTGTGAGAGTCATACAATCTGGAAACGATAACATTCCTTATTTTAGAAAAACGGCAATGAACAAAGTGGAAGATGAATAAATTGACTGTCAACAGATGAATGTGTGCATATTTGATCAATTCCGTGTTCAGGTCGAAGGCTTTAAACTGAATGTTTATACAATTTTAACAATACTTGTTAGACAACATGTAATACTTGATAGACACAAATAATTCATTCAGTGGTGTAAACAAAATTCATAATTTAAAAATAAAACAGTTTTATTCATTAGCATAAGAATTATTTATAAAAAGAAAACAAAATTGCATTTTGCAGATCTACATAAATATGGCAATTTCCCATAAATTAAATTTCCATACATAATCATCTACGCATTTATGTATTCAAAATATGTTTACAGCCAAGATTGAGATGAACTTAGCTAAATTTGCAATGCTTATGTGGACACAATGCGTATAAATATAACTCGATGTTAATTATCAAGTTCATATATTTGAACGGGTAAACTGAATTAAAGCAACATTTTTCTAAATTCATTGGTGAGAGAAAAAACAGTTTTTCGATTAATAAATTGTTTGTGCAAATTAGTAGCGATTTTAAAATAGAAATGCCTAGAAGAAAAGATAACCACAGTTACAATTTAAGGATTTTCACATAATTCTTGTTACTATTTAGTTAAAAAACCCATAGCATAAACTGTATTGCAACAATGTTTTGAGCATGTTCAAATGTTTGCAGACAGGCTGGATTTCCTCCCTGATGACAGGTCATAAGCTCTGAAAATGCCTAGACTTTCATATTCCCTTCTCAAAAATGTTATCCCTCTCTGTTGCAATAAATTTCAACCGTACTGTGCCGTACACCAATATCATATATGTAATTGTGTATTTCGATCATTCGTGAGAAAAGATAAGATCAATTTTACCCAGTTTACGGACTGACTATTAATTAAACACGTTGTTAAGTCAATCGAATCCAGGACCTTATGCATTATAGCCAAATGCCACTAACCACTGCACTAAAGGGTGAGAAATTGAAGACAATTTTAAAGGATGATTATATATAAATTTGACTTGCGCCGTGCTAGGATCAGTTAAGAGGAAATTCAGTGGTTTCGTTTTGTAATTTTCGAAATCCCCACCGAAACATCTAAGTTACATTGCCCGCAACGTCACGAGCTCTGGTCGGTGAGTGATCAAAACACACATCCGAACAGTAGAACATAACTGACAAGAAGCAAAGAAAACACGGGTTTAACCCCTGACTTGCAGGCATTTAACGACACAGTTTGACATGATTCCAGATTAGTTTGTAGGTACGACAATCAATGTTTTCGATTCTAAAATTTAAAAGTTTTTGTTTCTAACATTTAAAAGTTGAACTCCGTACAGTTATAATTTGTACCCTGAGTGGTTTACTAAATGTCAAAAACATAGCTACCACGGAAACCAGAAATCTATTGTCGGTCGAAAAGCAATTATGATCACCTATGGTTGCGACAAAAACATAACAATGTTATCATTTATAAGCTGATTGTAAACTCGTGGTCACATTAACACTGTGACATTACAAAGCAGTTAAATTGTATGAAAATCATTTTTATTAATTTTTTCATACATTTTTTATTATCCAATTTCCCATATCACTAAACTTTCTCAGTGAGATTGAACACTACCTGTCGTATTTCTCCCTCCAGGTGATGACCTGCCTCTCAAGGTCAGCGGTGCGCAGTCCCCCCCTCGCCACCTCCCCCTCAAGCATAGAGATATGCCCATCTTGCTCGCACGTCTGCTGTCTCAGTCGCTCCAGCTCGGCCTCCAGACTCTCTTCTTCATCTCCGTGGTGACCCTGGTATTGAAACGACACGTTATTCGTAGAAAGAGTATAACAATAAGTACTTATAAAACATTTAAGTTTGTAAGTGAAAATTCTTGATGGAAGTTCATTGTAATTTATTATATAAATAAAAGACGAGTGATACTTTAATCCACAAATTTGGAATATCCAGTGACCGGTTTCATCGCTTTCGCGACATCTTGGAGACTGGTATCCTTATTAAGAAGAACTCATTAAAATAGCATTATATCAACTCATTAGCTCAAAAAAATTTTGATAATGATCCTTAAGATAAAAATAACTTTATTTAATTTACTTTCATATAATTTTGAATTATCTATCCTTACCTCTGTTTTATATAAATTCATTGAACTCCTTAATAAAGATACCAGTCTCAAAGATGTCGCGAAAGCGATGAAACTGGGTCACTGGATATTCCAAATTTGTGGATTAAAATATAACTCGTCTTTTATTTATATAATAAATTAAAATAAGTACTTATGTCAAATATATTTGTGTGTTTTCTAAGTGGGTGAAATGATTCAGATGAATATTTCCTATTCACAAAAATTAACAGATGGCACCAGTGTATTTAGAAACAAACGTGTAGATACGCGTATAGAAAATAAGCATATCACTGTTCTCCTTATGTTTTATGTCAAACCAGTGCTTGTCTACAATTTTCTTTACATACTTGCTTAAAATATTGTCCTTGAATTTCTCAAAAGGATGCCCTACCACGATAGATTAATAGCACTAGGACTTACATCATTGGAAGAACTATGGAATTGATAGAAACTTAGAAGACACAGAATGATTACTATGACTGCCCCCAGCACGAGAGGTAGCAATTAAATCCCAACACCAATTTACGGGGTCATAACTGGATGCTCTACTGTTTCCGATTCGCCCTCAAATTCCAACTTGAAGAATATTTTCAGGACAAGACAGCTTGGCATTAGATTCGTGTTTATTGATTTGAATTTGTTGATTTAAATTGTGTTGTTGATTAGAATTTAGTTGTTCGTTAGATTTAATTTACTAATTGTTTAATTGTATTATATAGCTGTAATTTATTGATATTTATAAGTGATTCAATGAATCATATGTGAAGAATATACTAAACTACCAAATCCCAAGAAAAACTTTATTTCCAGCAACGGTCGGGTGGGGGAGAGGATGTAGAAGGAGGTTCTTAAAAATACACCACAACATCCAGACCAATTGAGAAAAAAATATTTCTTGAATTTCTTTCTCGCGACTGGCGGGAATCGAACCCGCGACTCTAATTTCAAAGTTAGCCGTCTAACCAACTGAGTCGCGGCGCCTGTCTATATTGCTAGAAACAGTAAGCCATCAATAGAGGTTTCAACTATTTTCAACATAAAAATCAACATATGGAGAAATCGAAGAAATACAACCGATAAAACAAAGAATAGTTAATTATGTAACACCGTATCTAAATAGTAAAAATCGGACTATGGTTCCGTGGTTAATGTCGTAGACTCGGCGATTCCAGATCTTTGGGTCCGAGGTTCGAACCCTACTCTACCCGACCTAAATTGAAATTTTTTTATTAAATCACAAATGCAAATATTTCTTTCTTCTTGAAAAAAGTGATAATTCAAACCAGCGAATGACCGTCGTGTAAATAAATAATGCCTAGACATTCCCTACACAATGCGCAATCAGGTTCCCATTTTTGTTGATATAGATGATTAACCTTCATGTTTTACTGAATGACATTTAACAGAGGAAGGTAGGAAGCGTCTCTTAGAGAAAAGTTATTTTATGACACTGCAGAAGTCATATTTTATGTTATAAAACTTCATGTTTCGCAGTAGGTATTCAATCACTTGTTTTTCATCGGTAAATAGAAAAATAAGCACTTATATAATATACCTCAATGTGAACAGTAATGAAGCTGATTTGGATCAATGAGTCGCATACAAATAAATCGAATGAAATAAGAATGAATTACGAAAAATTTAGATATTCTAATAAGTAAAATGACAATTGAACATGTTCAAAACATGAATTGAATATACATACCTATCCACCTCCCTGTATACATTCTTACATTACTAATCATAAATATGGTTTTAAAAAGGATAACAAAGTTAAAAATGATCAAATTACACTACAGTAAACAGTGTTAAACAAAAAAACAACGTACCTCACAAGGCGATGCTGCTTGTGCCATGTTCAACGAAGCTTAGATAATTAATAAAATAGGTTTAGTGTAGTTTACATTCCGGAATAGCGATACAAAGCTAAATAGATTCCATATAATACATCGATTAATAATAAATACGACGTCAAATTCGAAAATATCAAATGTTGCTATTTTTAACTTTTATTGTAAAAACACAAAATGGCAGACATAAGCATCCGATCGAAATATATTTATTTAGCTAATTAAAATGTAAATTTTACGTAACGTTTTACAAATATATTTAGCTACGTGAAAACATCGAGGGGGTTACATTTCAATAGCGATGTATTTCACAATCTGATGACAAACCGATTCGCGTCGAATATACTCCGCGTAAGAAGGATTTTTCGACATTTGACATTGACAATTGACAGATGCCAGGTGTAACCATAGAAAATGGATAACGCTTCAAAATCCAAAGATACTTACATTCTATTTATTACGCGATACTTAGGTACCTACCTATGCATTTTTCATAGGGAAAACCCTGAAGAAAAATTCGAATTAGAAATATATTTTACTGACTTTTTGTAGCCTCAAAAGCACAACACATAGCATTTGAGTTTGAGAATTCCATTATTTTTGTGATCTGGGGGGTTTTCTGAACCAAAACAATGAGTTACCTGAAGAAATAAAAGAAATAGATAAAATTGAAATATTTAAAATTAATTTGAAAAAATATGTAATTGAGAAATTTTGATAAAAAAATTGTAATATTATTAAAAGTTTATATTAGTTCTTAAAATGTTATGAACTAACTTAATAAAGCATAAATAATAAATAAAACTGATTGAAAACGCTTTTTAATGCGTATATACGAAATCTCTACTCTCGCAATACCGTTCAGAATACCACACCTAATTAAGAATCTTACCAGGAAAATAAATAAGATTTAAACCTTCTTATTTTATATATTTGATTCATATAATAATAATATTGGCATGTAAATAATTTTAGTGATTGAATCATAATATGATTGTCATTTGTAGTATTTAATTGTGATTGATTAGAAGTTTCATGTAGAGCCAGTTGCACCAAAAATATAAATATGAAAGACGTTTAGAGTTAAAAAAAAAATGCCTTTTCTCAAAATTGTATTGAATGAAAAAGTATGATTCTTATCATACCCATTTTATCTATTTTGACAACAGTGTAGTTAGCCCTAAGTCAAATAGTAAGAATGCAATGCTTTTCCATATTAAAACAATATACTTACCTACACTTACTCACGCAGATACCAGATACTCAGGGCCGGATCTAACGGGATCTAGTGCTCCATCACTTACTGAAGAAGGACAGGAATAAACACATTTGTAAATTAATTCAAACATTTCCCTTCCTTTGTTTGCAAAAGTGTCTGGTTTTTTGTACCAACAACTAAACCTATGGTAGGTCTGGTCCGGCTTTGGTGATATTATTTTTAGATCGATTTCAAATTATTCATTTTGTTTATATTATTGGTAATCATATTATAAATTCAATAATGATTTTACGTATACATTGAATAATTACAGTACTTATATTGAAGATATTTATTAGGACAATTACATTTCTTTTTAGTACTATAACATAAATAAAAATCAACGTAATTATGCAAAAAAACTATATTTTACATTGTTATCAAATGCAGGTTTCATCAATAAGTTCAATTTTAAATTCCATGTGTACCAATATTTTACAAATAATAGAAAAATATTTTTTTTTATCAACTCAATATAACTAGTTATCATATAATATCTATAGATTCATTTATAACATCACCATGGACCAATAAATGTTACAAAAATGTTTAAAAAAGTAATGACAAAAACCCCAGTGAGTGTCCAGTTGTTAATAATTTGTGTTATAAATATATTGCTTTCCTTTTGTTGATTATAGAGCAGAGCATTCATTAACAACCCCAATCCCACGGATACCTGGAAATAGTTTTAATAATATTAGAATAAAACCAATTTTTATTGATTTGTGAAGACATTATTATGCTCCACCTACAAAAAATATATAAAAGCATGTCTGAATCAATCTTAGATTTCTTAAAGTAAAACCCACTAGACTAAACTCTGAATTTATTGAAATAACATTTGAATAGGATTATAATCAAATAAAACGTATTCTAGCAAACTCATTATTTTTTATAGATACATAATCTGGTTAGATATGGAGAACTAATAAAAACAATGGCTATCAGCATTTAAATGATTTGGAAAATCTTAGTACGTAAGTAGAGCGACGAAATATTTTGAAATTTATTAAAATAATGTAAATACAGTGTAAAACAAAATATAATCATACGTATAGGTAAATAAAAAAAAAACAAGTCAAAACTTGAAATGTTGATTTGGACATGTAGAGTGAATGGGCAGCAAAAAACATCTAAAAGGATTTATGATATGAATGTTGATGGATGCAGATAGCGAGTAAGACCGAGAAAGACATGCCATGACCGAATCCAACAAATACTTGAAGATGGATTTGTCAAAAGTCGAAATAATTGTTGTGCGTGCATGAGAAGATGTATGGAAATAGACAAAGCGAGGTAAGTATGTAAAGACAGAGTGGCATTCTGATGGTTCGTTTGTTTTCTTTTGATAATGTATTATTACAATAGAATTCCATCTAGAATTGGCAATAAATAACATAAATCGAAACTATTATGATGGTACCTGCACAAGTAAACTCAAACCAATGAAGAGGATACTGAATTTAAAGTATGGGTGACTTTCACCAAGCTCCATGATATATCCTATTTGGCTTCCATTTGACCATAGTAAAGCAAGATCCATCATTCCTATGGCTAAAGTGGTTTTTTGCTCATATATATCCACATAGTGTTGACTTCTAAGCTGCAAAACAATGGTTTTTAAAACTTACATCCATCCATTGTCTAAAAATATGATTTAAAACCTTTGTAACTATGTTTACATAGGTAGGTGTTTATAAAATGTATTACCTGGACATTATTTTCAGGAATGACAATATCTTCCCGCCTTTCTGTAAATTAATATTTTTGGGCTTTTATTATAAAATTTTAATAAATCAAATCTACGTTAACAATGTTTTGAGTGTGTCTAAATGTTTGCAGACAAGCTGGATTTCCTCCTTAGGGAGCTATTTAAATCTAAATTTGTTGCAACAGTGAGGAAAAACATTTTTGAGAAGGGAATATGGATGCCCAGGCATTTACAGGGCTTATGATCTGTTATTGGCTGGTTTAAGTGGCCGCCTTACACACTGTGTAACATTTATTTATTTAACCCTTTATATACACATACAAATTATATGCATATAAGGGAGGGCATATTGCTTTAAGGCAATTTCTTCCTTTCACAATATTCTGCAGGGAGGAAATCCAGCATGTCTGCAAACATTTGGACATACTAAAAACATTGTTGAATTAACTACCTGGTATAAGAAGAAGTATGAAAAATGGGAAATCATTTTCAGGCGTTGCCTAGCAGGTGAATTTGTTCAGCCGGATGAATCTCACCCGCGTGATAAAGGTTTCAGCTCCTTTACTTCACAAAAGTCAACAGATGGAAGAGTTGAGGAAATATGGATGTTTGTACATGGGCAGAATGGTGAATGTTACAGAGTGATAGATCTAAATGTATGTTAGTTTATGGAAGTAGTAATACATGTAATTGGTCATTATACTATGACTTTCGTCTTTAAATTGCATAATGTTATTATAAAAAATAACTGTGGGGTACCGTAGGCAATTATTATTGTAATCAAGTACACCTTAAATGTATCGATACATATTAACTAAAATTTAATTGTGAGTGAACATATTTTGTTATCTTTTAACTTTCAATAAATATTTTTCTATCATTTAAATTTAACATTACCGTTTGTGGCAGCAATACATAATTTATTTACTTACCCATGTAATGTTTGTTTTCATTCATATTTTTGATTAAAACAAATAACGGAAATCTATTTGACAGTTTACCTACCTAACTGCAAAAAATATCACTACCTACCTACATTTTAATTTTAAATTAGTTGATATCTTTACATAATATAATACCTAATATGATGCATGTGTTTGATGTGGGTAATATCTATTTAAAATTCATATTTAGGTACTTGTAGGTAGGCACATAAATTAATTTGTATCATTCATCTATACTTAGGTAGGTACTAACTGAAATAAAAACAGCCTGTTATTACTGCTAAGTAATAACCTAATACAAAATTATATTTTTATATGGCGGTAACCATAGAATTATAATGGTTCAGAAACCGCGTATGTGCATCAAACTGAAGCCGCCTAAACTACTCGTAAATTAGTACCTAGTTTTACATTTTAGTCGTTAGTTACTCTGTAGACACGTGTCGTTTGTAAGTGTCAAAATACTGCTGAGATTAAATGGGAATAGGGTGGAATTACATTTCATGTGTAAGCGGCGAATTCACAAATAATAAGAATTCGATTATTTTACCGTCTGTCAGATTGTGAAATAAAACAAGATGGACATTTTGTTAGTATTGCCAGGATAGTCGAATTTTTTAGCTGGCTTTCTATTAAAAAGCCTTAGTATAATATTTAACAGTATTAATTTACTTAAACCGTTGTCTAATAAAAGTACGTATTTTTTTCCTATAGTCCAGTAAGTAAAATATTTTTTGTGGTAAAATATAACATAACATAACACAAAATTAACTTTTACATGTGTTATGATAATATTTGTGGGTGCTCTAGCCACATTACGCGGCCACTTTACGCATGCGCGCAGGCGGAATGTCGTGCAGGGGGGGGGACCCTCCCAGTTAGGAAACTTTTGGACACAGTGCGATGATGTGTGAAAACTTGGTACTACGCGCCTTCTGGTATATTATAATTCTATGGGGGTAACATTATCATTTTACAAGTTTTTCGTTTAGTATGAAAGGATAGTAATTTCAATGTTTACTTAAATATTTCTAAGTTTATTTCCGAAGAATGACTAATGAGCTACATCCTTTAATTAACCATCTAAAACTGAAGACCAGGAGGAAAGTTTGGGCTGTAATCTGTTTTGAGAACTTTTCCACATTTAACCACAGAAAATTAGCCAGGAAAAGGTCTACTTTTATATATATATTTTATAAACAGATCTTTCAATCTGCCTAGGGCATTTTGTATTTTGCTATCATTCATACTCTGTATTGCCTTTACTATATATACATATTAACAAATTACAACAGGGATGGAGAATACCTTAAATAAGGGAATATGGAAGTCAAGTCAGTCAAGTCAAGTAACTTAAACCAGCCAATGACAGGTCATAAGCCCTGTAAATGCCTTGACTTCCATATTCCCTTATTCAAGGTATTCTCCATCCCTGTTGTAATTTGTTAATCTTAATGACCCCGAGGAGGTGAAATCCAGTCTTTTGTCTATGAACATTTGGACAAACTCAAATATTGTAATATCTACATATCATGTATGATTCATTAACAGTTCAACAAATGGAGGTTACTTTAATGAAATAAAAACACAAACACTGTAGTAAAAAATATTTATTTTACAAAAGTTCTCCCTTCCGAATAATCTCTTAAAATAAGGGAAATATTTACAATTTAAAGTGGGTAAAATGTTCTTTAAATAATAAAGTAAAATATAAAAATAATTTTGATCACAGTGAACTTAGATAAATATAATAGTGAGATTCGAAAATAAATATATTGGCGCCCTTGAGGTATGATATTTAAAAAATGGCGCTATATAAGTGATCAATAATAATAATAATAATAATATTCACAAGTAGGTATATCTATATATAAGATCTTGTTAAGATGGCAAACTAATTATAATTAAAACATATTTTTGATAATATCTATATTGAATACGCTATTTATAAAAAAACATACATGTGATTTAATCATGATTCGTAAAATAATAATATACAAATATAATTTTAGATGAAAACATTACAATTTTATTGTAATGATGCAACTAAAATGTTTTTCATACAAAGAAAAGTAAAAATTAGTTATTTTTTTAAGAAAATTATCTTATAATAAGTAATAATAGCTTGTAATCATAATAATAAAAATACTTTAAAGTTTTATTCCAATTTTATTTGTAATTATTATTTTTTTTTTAATAAATTTTTTACCAGTGACCGGCTTTCGTCGTAACCGACATCGTCAGACTGGTCGGTCACGACGAAACCCGGTCACTGGTAAAAAAATTATAAAAAAAATAAATATATAAAAATAAAAGTGGAATAAAACTATAAAGTATTTTTATTATTATAATTAAAATGCAGTTCCACCAAGAAATGTCAGTAGAAAAACTCAATATATTATAGCTTGTAGTATAACTGTTAGTCGGCCTCGTCGTGTAGTGGTCAGTGCGTTTGCCTGCCATGCAAGAGGTCTCAGGTTCAATTCCCTACAAGGTTGATTTGAAATATTTATTTAAAAGGGTGTTTTCACACTAGAATATTTTATTGTCCTGGTACCTGATCAATCTTACCTTCATTTAACAGAAATTATCAAAATACGCTGCGATTGGTGTAGGTACCAATACAGTGCCCTATGCACTATTAGATGCGGAAAGGGAATGATGACGATGATAACTGTTTATTAACTCTTGTGTGGCTGTGATGTCACACTAGTCGACGTAGGACACAAGACTTGATATATCTCTCTTATTTTTTTAAATGATGAATTCGTATTTTTTGTAATTTTCAAATGGACATTTTCACACCGGATTTGGAAAGTGAATTTTGTACAACTATGCTGGATGTTAATACAAAAAAATATTTATCCTCGCTACGCGAAAAAAGAGTGTCCGCTAATTCAGCAACACATATGTATAAGAAAGAGCACGAAGATATAACTCATCACAAGGAAGACAGAAACGCTGTTCTATGGCAGGTGTTAGTGTGAAAGAGACAAAAACAAAAGTAAGTAAAGTGTAAAATAGATTCAGATTTCAGCCGGTTGATAACAGTGATGGGAAACGCACGCGTGTAATCTGAGCGGCGTATTTATGATTATTAATTTATTTTACTATAACAGGGCTAAATTATATGTTTATTTGCACAAATAATGGAAAAGGGATTATTAAACAGTATGTCTCCATGTTTTTTTTTCTCAATTTTTGAACTTTAAATTATTCCGTCTTTTACTAGTGGTAACACAATGTTACATCACCGCGCGCAAAGGGATCATTTATCACAGTCTTTTAAGAGTTAAAGTAGATTAAAAAATGTAAACACAAAAATAGAAAGTTATTTTTTCAAAACAACTAAGTTCATTGACAAGTTTTATACTATAGCATGAAATTATTTCTTTCAACCAACTGAAAAGTTTGAAAAAAAAAGGAAAAAATACTGAGCAATTTTATGATTTGGAAACATGCTGAAGGCTCAGAAACACCAAGATAATAAAAAAATGCTTGTTTCATCCCTGATATTATCAACTTTTCTAATTTTTATCTGATTTGTTCAATGAAATAAGAAAAACAATACGTAATCAAATAATTTAGTGTTTCCTGTAAAGTGTCGTAGGAATGTTATGAAATTCTAATTGAGTTTTATTTTTTGTTTCTGATGAAGAATAAATATTTGCGTTCTTATGATTTACGCAATATTTAAATTTTGAGTGCCATTTGAACGAGTCGTACATATTCCTCTATTGGAAAGTGAGAATACAGTTGTGTCAGAGCGGGGTGTGTACCTTGGAACTCTGATCTGTGAGTTTGTGATACTAGCCGCGGGACAACAACCTGGTTCTGTTGAGGTACATAATAATTATGTTAGCGACGTTCACCGATTAAGTATTATTTTTATGAGGACAGCATACAACATAGGACCAATATTATTAATTTTATGAGATTTTTTGAAAAGTCTTTTATTGTTTTTAAAAACCCTAAATAGTATTGTTTATCTCGCTCAACTTTGATTATTAGCATTTGCCGAACTATTACTGCCGGGAATTTGGGCAACACCGAATGATGCGATAAACACATTGACAACTGTGATGAGGAATATTCCTATCACTGTGAAATTATTGATCTTATCGGCTTTGCAAATGTCATCATGCTCCTTAACATTATACGTACTGTTTACTATAAGTCCAACACCAACACCGATCTGCAAAACAAGAGACCAATAATATAATCTGACTCCATCATGCGAGGGGTCGGGTAACTACGACAAAAGCACCAAGTAAAATATTAATGGTGGTAATTAGGAAAACACCTATCACAGTAATGTTATTAATATAATTAGCTTTACAAATATCGTCGTCATTTTTAACATCATACTGGCTGTTTTTAAGGAGTCCCACACCAACAGCAATCTAAAAACAAAAGCTAAGGTGGAGTATTCTTTCAAATTTAAAGTGTGCCATTCATATCTAAGAATAGGGTATTATCACTCAGTCAAACAATGAGTTTTCGGCATAATTTCAGTTTAATTTGAATTTATCAGTGGTTGGATTATTAACTTCGTTGGACTAACATGTGTTAGGCTTTAGATTATCTATCTTGCAGATTCCAATGATAACGTTTTTTTATAATACATTTGTACTAATTGTAAGGCATAACACCCAAGCTTGAGAAAAATCTTTATTGTGATCTCACTGGGAATCGAGCCCTGAGTCCTCTATGGGCGAAGTTACTCGTCCATTTTATAATGTAATCCTTCTGATTGGCCTTGTGCGATGTTATTAATGTGGGTACCTACTGGCCATAATATTATTAAATGCTCGTTTTTTTCACTTTGTTTGAATGTAGTAGTTGCCTATCAAGGTTATAAAAGAAAGAAAAAAACATAATATCTCGAGACAAGTAAACTTCAAAGCAAAATTTTCTTAAATAACATCAAACCGGCATTTATTATTAATGATAATACCCCATCTATCACATAGTATAGAAATTTTGGTTATGTAATTGTATGTTACATTCCATGCTCGTAATAATATATTATTATGGTAGGTATGCAGCGCTGTTATATTTACCTGTAGTATTAAGCTGGCAGATATGAAGATGAGACTCGGGTAGTAGTAGGGGTGGAAGTCTCCGGCCTCTAGAACATATCGCAGTTGGTTGGCGTTAGCCGACAGGAGAGCCAAGTCCATCATTCCCTGTGCCAAGTTCTTCTTCTGCTGATATACATTGACGTCGGGGATGACTCGTGGTTGCTAGTTGATAAAACAAAATACTTGTTTCAGTGGATATTTCATTCACTAACAATGCGGAAAAATCATCATCATCATCATTCCCCTTTCTGCAGCCTGCATGGGCACTGCATTGGTAAACCAAATGCAGCTTATTTGAAACATCTGTTACATGAAGGTAAGGTGCCAGTCCAGGACCAATGAAATATTGCAATTCCAAAAACCTATAAAATCAGTATTTCACATTTACCTTGCCAGGAATCAAACCCAGGACCTCAAGAATTACAGGCGAACACGCTAACCACTACACATCAAGGTAGATGTATCTCCACTCCATTTTCGTATTTTGGATTTTTACCTGAGATCAGCCATTGTGTTAAAAATACTAGTCCAGTCTGGTTCTATTAATTTTTTATTATTTATTTTTGAATCTTGAAATAGGGCACATATAAACATATTCTTATGTGTGCTATAATAATAACAATATACATATATGAAATTTATAAGTTGTTTAACACATATTGAACCTTCTGTTTGAATTTTCACACACATAACTGTATTCTTTTTCTGCCTGGCCTAATTGATGATTAAACGTCTAATGAACGTGAACAAAACTAAAAGAGGTTGAATCGACCAAAAAGTATTAGTTTTTTTTCTTCCGTTTTTTAAACAGTACTATACATCATATGTCTTTAAATCATCAGTGTGAAAATTATATGAAGCAAAGTGTCGTCGCAATAACAAAATAAAAATACCAAAATGAACCACTCTCTAGGGGGTAGAGAAGATTCAGAATACCATCCCTGGAGACAGCCCAAAAAACGACAATATAAGATAAATAATATTTTGTAATATGTTTAATAACTTACCACTCCCGGACTGAACTCTGGAGCATATGGGAAAGGAGTATCCACACCAAATCTAGGTGTTAATCCGTTTGGATTCAGGGGATCTAAAAATACAATTTATGTGGTTAAACAGTTATGTACCCAATTGAAATTAAATCTAAATAAATTTAAAATTATTAAATATTTATTATTTAAAGTTATTAACTTTAAATATTTTAAAAGTTTTTGGTTAATAACTTCAGCATTTTGTCAAAAACGATCAAACAGCCTTGCATCAAATATTAAACTATTACTTTGACATATTACAAAGCTAACAAATGGTAATGAATTCTATAATCAAATGTTTTTAAAAAAATATATAAAATATTGATTCATTGCAAGGTATATATTATAAATTAGATCATCAGTTATTGTTTTTTTTTACCAATTGTTTCTACATTATTAATTTTCAACTATTAATACGAAATTTCATTAGACGTCAGAAATTAATGGACTCAAGGGTAAAGTAACAAAGAAAATATAGAATTTGTATTGTTAGTATAAGGTATTAGTTTGGTTAGGTATGAAGTTTTGATATGGCCCGATTTTTATCACCGGCTTAATTAGGAAGATTATGACTTTGTCTATGAAAATAATTACCATTGAATCCATCAACCTCGTCAACCCAAATCTTCAAAATATTCCCATCACCGTCCTCTTTATCTCCCAGGAGGGGATAATCCGACCCGGGCTGATGTGCACCTATGTGAGGTGATAACATAACAATGATCATCATGCATGGCAGTCGATGGATGGTGAAGGCGTAGTATTTAAAATAGAATAGAGATACTTATGAAGATACTATTTTAAGATGGGAGGCATATTTGCATCTTAAACAAAACTACATACCAGCAACCTTACTTACTTACTTACTGCATAAATAAAAGGTTTCTCTATAAAATATCAAATGACTTACAATGATTGATTTTTATATTATGATTTAAAGGTTTATTAGATTAGATTAGATGTAATACATTGTAAATTAATTTATAAGATTGATATTTTAATATTTTTTAATAATTTTTTTTACTTTTTTCTTTTGATCATAAACATTTATATAGTCTTAAATTTTAGGAATTAGGGGGTTAAAGTGAAAACTTTCGATAGTAGTAAGAAATAATGTTAAATAATTTATAGCAACTTTAATAAATTATTAACATTTGTAATTATTTTGGATCAGTTAATAAATATTTTGGCCCTCTGATCCTAATATTTTTGCATGATTTTGTGATTTTTTAAAAATCATACCAAAAAAAAAACAATTTCTTGTTTTGAATATTTTATAGGAAATTGAAGGTATGTTGTTTTATAAAAGAGATAAGAAAAATAGGTTGAAGCTGGGGTATTTCATACTTTTTTGACCATTTACCTCAAATTTAAAGTTTTACAAACATTCACATGTTAGTAAATATGAAAAATAAACATTTTCAACTAAGATATATAAAAACAAAATGTTTAAAAAATATAAATAATCGGGCTGTGGCTTTGTGGCTAGTGTTATGGACTCACGGATCACAGGTCCAAAACTCCAAAGTTCGAGCCCCACTCTACCCCAACTTGATTTCCATTTTCTAAGAGTGAGTTATTTACAATTCATTAAAAATTACAAGCGTTCTTATAATTTACCCAAATATTTCAATTTCGATGACCATTTTCAACGAGTTGTAAATAACTCACTGTTAGAAAATGGAAATCAAGTTGGGGTAGAGTGGGGTTCGAGCCTCGGACCTCTGATCCATGAGTCCACAACACTAGCCACGGGACCACAACCCAATTCAACGACAAAAGCATTTCATTTTATTTGTTTAATTCAGAAAGCATAGTTGTTCAAATTTAAAATAAATATTGAAATGAGAAAAAGAGCGATCAAGTTTTTATGTCTAAGTACAATAATGCAAAAATGACTACTTAATAATGCAACTAAATATTACAGGAAAAGTGTTAAAAAAAATTTCATAATACTACATGTAAACACCAGACTTCTTGTAGTTAGCGATAAAAACTGTATCATTTTATTTTATTTTGTTTATTTGGATAACCAACAGCTATAATTATCTTATATATTTATATAATAATATATTTAACAAAACAAATAACAAATAAGCCAATTACAGGTACAATTACTAAATTCAAGTTAGCTAAGGGAAAGTAAGTCTACTACTGAATTTACAAAAAATATTTAATACCTTCATCATCTTCTTCTTTCTTTTCATCGTCAGTATTGTCTCCTTCGGGTTTAGTTCCATCATCATTATTGAAAAAACCATCGTCCACTCCGGGGTGAGCCTCCGCTGTGTTGGGGATGTCACTGTCCCCGGAAAGGTCGTCTATTTCTGAACCTGAGACATTCATTTCATATAAATATTGGTTTTTGTGTATAAGAAAATAAGACCATATTGTATTAATAAGTTGCAAAGTATAACTGCATTGCGACCCCTTGGAATAAAAAGGTTCTAACTTACAATTTGAGTTACCCACTGAAAACAGTTCCATTTCCAATAATCTCTATTCCTTCCATACACACTAACACTTAGAGTAACAATGCGCCAAACTATAGAGAAGGCCTTTCGATATTTTTCATAGAACAGAAGCTTTGTTGGTTAGCGACAACTTCACTCTGCTGGCGGCGATTTTGTCGCTGTGCTTGGCTTTGTTTGTAAAATCGACAATGGTAAATCGCAGTATGTTTGGTTGCGGCAGTAGGAGCGTCAAAGGTGTTAAAAGAGTCAGTTTTCACAGGCAATTCATTTCGAATATTTTCCTTTGATTTACATTGGTTTTTGGTATTTATTATTCCGACATGTGTATTTTGTTTCTTAAAAATTTTCTTTATATCAAAATGTTGACTTAAGATACTATTTTTTATAAATTTATAATAATCAAATAATAATTTCAATAAAATTTAGATTATCAAGGTATGATTACCAGCTAGAGGTGGACGGGGGTTAATAGCATCTGTCTCCAGTAAGGGTTGTGCCTTGTCTCCAGGTGGGTTGGGGCTGATGTGCAAGGTAAGGGGGGGTCGCTCTGCCACTGGCTCCACTACGACCTCGGGAGTTCCTGTAGGCGGGGTAGCGCGCCTTCCTCTAGAGAGCAGAGGAAGATTGTCATCTGTACCAGACTGAAATGTAACAAGGAGAGACATTCAATAAAAAATAATGCAGATAAATATTTAACAATTTTGATAACTGAGTTGAGGTTACAGGAGAGCTTTAACCCAAGTTGCCTCTTCTTCAAACCAATGGATTCCTACCATCCTGGAAGGATGCATTCGGCTTCATTCGGCGGAACTAAGGTACCCGACCGGGATTGAGGGGGAGGAGGCGAGAGTGGTGAACGGTGGTAGGGTTTCCTGAAGGCGTCTGATGATACGCGCACTGTTTAGGAGCGGATGTGGAAAAAAAAAAGAAATGAAGATGTTGAAGTAACCATTGCTCTCCACCAGAAAGACAAATGCTGACTTCACTCTAATGCACAAGGTGGTCTGTATTCTTAATAGATTGCTTAAAATTACTATATTTGATAAATTTCTGTGTACCTACAAGGACCACCAGACTCCAACGCATGTTTCACTGCAAGTGCAATAGCACAAACTACGCTCATCATTACCTCCTGGTTTACGTGCACATAATTACAAATAATTACGCAGAGCTCTTAGACTTACTTCACACCACTCCTGCTGCAATCAAATCAGCTGTGCTATTTGCTAATGATGGCGGTGTTCCTACATGATAACATTGAAACTAAACCTCCCTCGGGGGATTAAGAGGATTTTTTCAGTTGATAAAGCTCGAAAAATGGCATATAACTGCATTTATTCCTTGTTTTCTTAAATTTTTTCATTGAGAAGGTTTTAGCAGTATACCGACAACCTGAGTACCTACGGTCCCTTGTATTGCTAAATGTTGCTAACTTTGTGGTTGATAATCATAGAATGGTTTTTGTCCGTTTGGGCGACTCTATTAGCCAGTGGTGTAACATTAGTCTTAGAAATTAATGGTAAACTCAAACCGAATGATAGTACTCACTCAAGCCTTTTAAATAACCAAGCATCACTTCTTAAATATCCTGAAATAACCATCTCAGTTTAAATATTTCTATAATTGCATGCATTTCTTATAAACATCTAAAACAATTTTCAGAATACTTTAGATGGGTTTAATAATGCAAGGATAGATACCTACTACCTACTTGAAATAAAATATAAATTGATAATTGTATCTTGGTCTGTATTTTAATTAATTATCACAAGTTATCTAAATCTGTTTTTTTTTACACAAGAGTGAAATTTGACGGAAACTCATAAGATTTTTTTGCTATTTCATTTAATTATTACATATTATAACAAAAATAATAATTTACAGAGACCTACGATACATCAAATAAATGAAAATCCAAATTCATACACATATAACCAAGCAATCACCGGTCATTCTTCTTTGTTAACTAACATTTATCAGATTCGCATACAGAGTTTTAAAAAATATCTGCATTTATAAATACATTTGAATACTAATTACACACGTCATGCCTTGTTGCATGTGCATTT